>NW_020955268.1:897244-971767 GCF_003031625.1 Empidonax traillii
CCCCGGGCAGATGGAGCTCGTTAGCCCTGTAAGGCAATCCATCTACGTCCTGAGGACCTCGCTGCCACCGTCCAAGCTCGCTTGGCCCCGGCAGATGAACCTCAGGATTAAAGGGTGGGCTCAGTTCCGCGCACACTGTGTCTCACCTAAAAAATCCAATGCGCAGGCTGGAAGGTGTAAAGACCTTCCGCGGATCTTCGTTCGCGAAGAGACTGGCCATTATATTCACACCAGAATGCAACAGATTATCACTCCATCTAAATGGAAAAATGCATGTATACCGGAAAACAACACAGGGCTATTCCGGCAATTTAAAAAAACCAAGATCATCTTAGATGTCCGTGCTTGTAGACCCTTTTTTTTAGGCCATTTTTTAAATCTTGCAGTTTGCTACTGTCAGGATTTTTGAATATCTCTCAGGTTTTTTGCAGAGCTTTATGTCTTGCTAGTAATCAATCATTATTCCTCCCACAGAAGATTAGCATTTTTAATTCACTTACATGGAAATCTTATAGTCATCAAATTTGGTTTATCCTATTTAAATTGCTTGCAAATGGAAGATATTGGGAAAGCATTTCCAAAGTCTGCTAACACTGGCACAATAATGCCTTTTCCCATTAAATCATGCTTAATTTCATATTGATAATATTAAAAATTTCCTTAGTACATCTAGATTAAAAGTAAATAAAATAATATCATAATGACAGTTGTCAGTTTTAAACTAGAATTCTGAACATAATATGATATAATACAGCTAAAATATATACCAAATCTGAACAAGGGAGTCAAAAGCCAAAATGACACATGTAGAAATGCTGAGAAACAACAAAGCAACGACCATCCAGAAAGGAATCCAGGAAAACTCCATGGCTTGAAACAAAAGGAAAACAAACTAGGTAATGGGAGACGTGCTGTGCAGAACAAGCAAATACAAGCAGCGTTCAATAGTGTGCAGAAATGACTGAAAAAGGATATGAAATACAACAAAAGGATTAATGAGGCAGATAGAAAAATGGGCCCTTTAAGTGCATAATAATAATGATGATGATGAAAGGGAAGAAGGAAACCTAAGAGCAGTATGGCTAAAGCAAATGTGTTGCAGAAACCCCATTGTTCCACTGTTTTTGCTTCGATATGTATTTAACACAAGCAGGGTTCTGTCAAGGGATCTAATCCAAGGCATAAGGCTAAGAAAACAAAATCTTTGCACTCTGCCTGATACCCTTCTGCAAAAGAAATCCAAAGGGAATATTGAACTCTCATTCTGGAAACACCCACTTTGCAGAAATGCAGAATTTTCATATAGGCGTCTTACAAACTTCTTTCTATTGACGATGCACTGTTGCTGCACTTGTTTGAGAAGACAGAAAGGTAAGAAGGAGGACGTAAGATAGAAAAAGGAGGCAGATTGCAGAGCTGTTGGAGGAAGCAGAGTGCCACTAGTCTGTTTGCAACAGCATTTTAATTTTCAAACTGACTCCTAGTAAAATGATGTCAAACATATTTCTCACCAACCCAGACTTCTGACAAACCAGCAGGCTCCGGCTGAATGGAGACTGTACATGGTGTAAGGAGGTAACTAAATAGGCCTAAAAGTTTAAATGATGATCTGATTAATTACAGAAACTGTAATTTCTTTAAGAGATCAAGAAGATATAGGGCAAGAATTCTAGCCAAAAAGAATTTCAATCACTGATAAAAGGGTTATTGAATCCACAGAAAAATTTACAGTTAAGTCCCCATTTCTGTATCTCAAAGAGAAGACTTGGTACAGAATTTTTAAATTAAATTCTAACTATTTTTAGCCATTCTATGAATTAATACTTTAAAAAAATGGCATTAGAACTAGAAACAATATAGATATGCTGAGCCTATGTTTATTAGCATATTGATGTAGAATTATGAAAATGCCAACATGTTATGATTAATGTCATCTGAAAGAGGTACCTACCATGAACAGCTACCCTGAAAATGAAGAGGTGAATACTGGTAAAACAGATATTAAAATCTGGAAGATGAGAAAGAAAGAAAAAGGAAGCCTTTGGTTTTTTGCAGTTTTGCTACTCTGAAGGTTACTCTGAAGGAAAAGCAAAACAGATGTATCAGATCCCATGAGTGTTTCAGAAGGCTAAAAAGCTGTCTAAAAAAAAAAAAAAAGGTCAACATGACGGCATCAGCTGTAAAGATAAAAGCAGCTGTTCAGGCATGGTCTGAGAACAAAAGCCTTGTCTGTGGATGGGGAACTGACAGCTGAAGAATACAGAATTCCCACCATAGTCCACCCCTGAACAGAATAAGTGGAACCACCTTTAAAAGTCTTCAGCTTTTACATAGATCCACAGGACTTTGCTTTTCTTATCCCATAACCTTAAAATCACCTCTTACCCAGCCCTCTCCTAAGTATTTGAGATACGATTTTTGATCTAAACTGGTCCTGACAGTAATAGAGAAAATAATTTAATCTTCTTTTCTTTTAAGAAGTGCACCCAGAGAAAGGCCACAGTGGGAATGGTTTCCTCCAACTGTTGGACTCATCTGCAGGGATCATCTTGTAACTGCACCTGCAAACAGATTATTTATACATCAATCCATTATCACAGACAAATACTAGATGTAACCGCTATCATGGTTTTACCAAACTAAACTTTCATAAGAACGAAGCCCCCAAAAAAGCAGTAGGAGTCTGTGTTGCCACTAGCAAAGCCAATGAGAACGGAAAATGCTGGAATGGAAAAGCTGAACGTTTTTGGACACACTACTAGAACTGATTTTAATGTTTAAATTTCCATCACTTCATTTCAATTCTAGTTGCTTGCTATTAATGGAGATATTTGTAATAAACAAACTTTGAGTATCCTTTTATTCAGCTTAACCAAATCTAACATCTAACACTTTTATTCCCTGGTTTTTGTTTGTTTGTTTGTTTGTTTTTGTTTGTTTGGGGGTTTTGTGGGGTGTTTGTTTGTTTGTTGAGGGTTTTTGTGGGATTTTTTTGTTTGGTTGGTTGGTTGTTGGTTTTGGTTTTGTGTGTGTGTGTGTGTAAATGCAACATATTCTGCTAATATCAAACATTGCAAATGCTTTTTTACTTCAAGTAGGCACTCACTATGTATCACTCAGCTGCTCAGTTTATAATGCAGGCTCATTACCATACTCATTATTGTGAATTATGGAAGTTTCCTGGCTGGTCTTCATTAACCATCTGGCACTTAAGCACTGATTTGTGTTTATGTGTAGTGTTAATTTTACAAAGGCACCTGAACATGGACTGGTAACATGCATTTAATTTGTTTCTCAGTATTTTTGCAAGACGTCAATGATTGTTCTAAAGCCATATTTTGTTCTATATTTTTTATTTTATTTACACACATGAATGTCCAAACATAACTGTGTGCATGCAATAACAGACATAATTTTTTCTCCTCTTTCAACTGCTTTTTCAAGAAAGTGTGTATTTTCTGTCTTAGACAGTGGGTGCGTTAATGAAGCCTTGACCAGGATCAGCTTTTCAGACCTTGTTTATCACAAAGCAGTAGTTTTGGGCTCAATACTGTAACAACTTAGCTTTGAAACAGAAGTTTCAAAATTTCTTTTACAATTTGCTTCTGAAACATCAAAGAATATATTTTTAAAAGTACAAAATTTCAGTAATTATGTTCTAATGCCCACAAAGCACTAAAGTCTAGTCTTAAAGGATCTGAAGGAGGAATAATGCAGGTGAGATATAACTCCTTTTTCCTTTTAAGTTCTGTAGAATTGCTTTTCATTCTAGGTCTTGATCATTCATAATCTGAAGTGGAAACAAAATAATTTGTAATTAGTGCACTATCTTTATCAAATACATTAAATCATCAAGGTTTCCAAACACCCATTTTGAAACATTTCAAATATAGTTTATAAATATTTCATTATGTTAACAGTGTGGAAACATTTGTAATGTCAGAATTGCTCTCTAAATCTCTTAGTAAATATATTACCCTCAAATTACAATGACTGTATCTTCAGCAGAGTCTCCATCTTTTTCAGTTGTAAATTTCTTCAAATCATTCGTGTGAGCTTAGAAACTAGTATTTTTTCATAAGCTTTTCCAGCTGAACTGTTGCTTTGTCTAACTCATGGCTTTGTACTACTGGGCTATTAAGAAAACTTACCCTGGTATTGACAATGTATATAGCTACCTCAGGCCAACAAGGCCCGAAATGATGAAACTCAGAGATTAATCACTACTTCTTAAAAGTTTTCACAACAGACACTATAAGAAGGTTCTGTGTGACCAGGAAAAGTTCCTGATCCATTTAACCCCATTGCAGCACCAGCTGGTGAACTGATATACCACAGCCTGGTATAAGATTTGTACATCTAAAGTGGTCTTAGTATGTGTTTGAGGGTGTATCTTGATCTATAGCCTGGATTTTAAACAGCGTTCCTAACTTGCTACCTTATCCTGGATGAACCTAGAGGTGACATACTGGATGCTGCCTTTACGAACCAATCTAGGACAAATGCTCAGAGACTGTCTCAGGGTACTCACACTATTTTAAAATGAGCTTTGACATTTCTTTCTGTTTTCATGTTCTGTTCAGTTCTTCCCCTCAAAGAATATAAACACACATTTTATACCTGTTTTAAGAGTTTGCTGTTATAAGCTGTTGTGGTTAGAAGTGTTGGTGGGTCAAAAAGCTGCTGAAGTTGTGTCATTGTGCAGCAGAAAGCAAGAGAGGACATATGTCATCTTGTGAAATAGATAGCTGGATTTCTGGGTGGATATTTGGATACCTAGGTGGCAGCGTGGCCTCAGATGTTTTCTCCTAACATTGTTTTTATCATGTTCCATATATATTCATAGGTGAATACACAGGGTAAGCTCTCAATGACACATACTTCTCTCTTACTGAGGCCATGCTTATAAAAGAGGAAAGCCCTACTAAGAGCTTTCAGAGAGGGACTTCTAGCCTCCTCAGGAACTGCTCCTAGGAGAAGGTGATGTTTCCAAAGAATGGGATTGCGTTTGCTTTGGTTACTCCTACAAACCCTGTAGACCAGCTTTGGGTGAGTCCCCAGTCAGTGCGTTCTGTGGTTGATCCATGCTGTTCATATGTGCCAGGATTCTTGTGGATAATGTTAACTGGATTTTGTCCTCCTTTCCTGGGTACAGTAAGGGAGTTTCTTCCCTCCCACAAACCTTTTCTCCCTCACACCTATGAAAGGCATGAGTGTTTAAAGAAGAATGCTGCTCAATGGAATGAAGACTGTAAAACTACCAGCATAATAGCTTGGTTATGATGTTGTGTCTAAGAGCAGTATTACAATAGTAAAATATAGACTTAGTACAGATGAAAATTAGGTAATTTATGTATTGTCCTGTTTTAAAGCAGATAAACTCCACTCCCCTGCATTTTCCCTGAACTGTGCTATCAAGTAGATAAATTGACCTTTCGTATGATGGGAACATGCTATTCATCTAGAAAATTATTTTGGACTGGACCTACATGTTAACTGAAACAGATATTGAAACGTAAGGCTGATGTAGTCAGAATATCAATACTATCAGAGGGGCTGACAGTAAACCAAAAATATAATGAAACTGTATAGTGCAGACACTCTAGAGAAGCTTCCTGTTAAACTGAATTACCATTGAGGTGCTACTTTAGTGATCTCAGCAGATATGCCCTCTTACCTGGGATTGGGAGCTTTATGTGAGTATTGTTATGCAAAGGGTAAATAGTAGGACCCGTGAGAATCTGTGAACAAACCCTCAGTCTTCTGACACCTGGTAAAGCTGCCAAGGACTCTGAGTACCTCAGCATGGTGTAAGAATCACCATCCTCACCAAAACTGGCCAGGAGTTTGCTCCTTAAAAGTATAAGAAAGAGAGAAATTATATTTGACAGAATATGTGTGAAGTTGTTCACAGTTTGAGAATAAAGCTCTATGTGTTTTGCAGACAGTAGACTGCCAAAATCCAAGCCCTAATCTTTTTCCAGTGAAGTAAAGAAAATGTGCTATAGTTTCTTTTTGCAGACACCTCCTACCTCTGAGACATTTCCTGCAGTTCTTCCTGTCTGGGTAAAGTCCCCTGGAGGCCTCTGAGCACAGGGGTGCTGCTGTTGCACAATACCCCTATGTGGCTCTGCTCTTACACCCTGCTCTTCCTGCCTGCTTCTGACCCCCATTAGAAGTCCAGCCAGGTGGGAAAGTTGATCCTTTGGGGCTTATCTTTTATATCTTCCTGCATTTTCCTTGTACATGAAAGAAGCAGCCTCATCCCTTTTTTAAATAACGTAATTTTAACTAATGCTTTCATTACCTCCTCCCTCATTTTGAGTTCCCACTTGTTAAATTTTACTAACATTAGTAATAGTACAAAGGGCACACTTTGTGGATTCAGTGTTTGTATGACAATTATAGTACTTAAAATAAGGCTGTATATGACTAGTTCATTGCTATAGATGGAAGAGATTTCCATTCATAATAACACTAATGACTCTTGAGCAATTATCATTATTTGTCTGTTCTTTCTCTGCCTTCCTATTCTCAGAAGTCAACACTTCAAATAGAGGATTTCTGCTTTTTTCCGAAGTGATACATACAATTAAGCTTAAAAGCTAATAGGTTTTCAGATTGTGATGGCATCAGTTAACTATGATATTCCTTTGGGTAAATTGCCAGAATGATAGAAGCACGATCATGTGATAAGTAAAGGCACCGGTTTTTTATTCCAAGCAAATTAAAATAAAAGGGGGATACTAACAAAAAACTATTTCTGTATATTTACTAACTTCTAAGCGTACCGTGGAGTCTGTAAGGTGAAGAGTCCTGTCTGGACCTAACACCAGGGAATCTTTTGCGGCCGGGAACAGGGAACAAATTATAAATGAAAATATATTTCTCTATGCCATGTGGATACAGAGAGGCCCTCCAGGACTTGCAGCTGAGGATGATGCAAGACCCCCCCTGCACAAGCCCAGGGGAGATAACATCCACCCAACCAGGGGGTAACATCCACCTCCAAAGCAGGGGAATTACCTTTTAAGGCAACAAACGGACAATGAATGAATATTCAACAACTGATATCGAGAGGGTACAAAAAGCCCAGTTTTCAAACAAGTTTTGTGTGTCTCTGGCGGGGCACCGGCCCCCCAGGCCACCCAGCGCTGTTTGCTTTATTATCGCTTGCTTAATAAATTTATCAATTTTTAATTGGAACTAAGTCGTCTAAATTCTTAAACTAACTTATAACAATCATAGAAAAAAGGACATTGTTTGCTTAAGTGAAACTGTGCTTCTCCGGGATTGTATTATTATCAGCAGCAGTTATACTAGTTGTGGAGTAGCAGGAGTAAACACTGTAGGAGTAAGTGTGCTTAGTAATAGTAGAAAAATCAGCTTTTATGTAATCAAAGTGTACTGATATGCTTTCAAACCAGTGCACACTAACCTTTAATGGGGATTTCCACAAGACTGTCTGTTACTTGCTATTTCTCTTAAACCAACACTCATTACTTCTTACAGCTTCTGAAATATACAATGAATACGCATATATTCAGAGATGAGCAATTATTAATTTAACCACCTTTGGAACAGGAATTGCCATTTAAGGTAACTGTGCTGTTTTCCAAATTAAACCCCTCATATATGCATATCCAGAACTTTCAATTACATTTTATAGTGCCTATTGCAAACCATTCTGTTCTAACAGATCATTCTTTTCTGAATTGTACTGTCACTTTTAGTGATCTTTATTGCTTTAGTCACTGCTGCCATAGCCTCTCTCCCTTGTTCAACAGAATATATCAGTGTAGCCCTTTCCTTTGAAAGAGTACATTATATGTTGTCAGACGTTAAGGCTTTCTTTGTATAAACAGTTGCTAGTGCTGCTGTAAACCTTGACTTTATAGAGACTGACCAGTTGTTCACATATTTGATCTGAAGCAATATGCATACATTTTCCAGAAAATGTTGTTATTGCATGGATAAACTTCAAATTAATTTCACTATTATTCTGTGCAGCTGCACATTGTGATTAGGTGGCAGAAGTCAGTAGACACTGGCTCGTCTTTGCTCTGTATTACAGAATATCTGGTTTTGGGAGTATTTCTGAGAGACGTTAGAGCTGACATTTGGAGGGAGATATTTTAGAGTAGGTGCCTTAGTCATTGCCTCTATTATGGGTTTGTACAATGCATCTCATGTTGTCTTCAGTCTGCAAGTTCCTGGGGAATGGCTATTTATTTTGAATCCTTTATGTATACAATGGTGAAGCAGCAGTCTCTGGGGGACAGCAGGGGACACCACTGCTGAGAGAGATTTGCCTTTGCATAATTACCTATGTGTTCATCTTTTTAGATGCTGCTTGTTCTGCTTAATCTTGCATTGCTTGCCAACTTGATATGAAAGCACAGCTAAGGCTAAGTGTCATGTTGCATAGTCTCTGTGCTGGCTCTGCAGACTTCCCAGTGAGTCAGAAAAGCTGTCTGTCAGCATCCTAAATCTTGTCTTGGCATTATTGTGGCACCACTGTTTTTTCTTGCACTCCAAATGAACATCAAACTATGCGAAGTCAGGGGATCAGCTTCTGCCTGCATCCGTGAACACAACTGAAAAAAAATAAATTAAGAATTGCATTGGACTTCAGAATATGAAACATACAGGGAATAGCCTGGACCAGGTAGTCTGTAGGAAAGAGCTACAGACTCATTTGAATAATGGGTAAATAATCATAACAGCAAGAATATATATCAAAACGTGCACTTCTTTTCTTGCTTTAAGCTCTTCAATGAAATATATGTATGTATATGTGTATGGTGATCCATTTTTAATCTAGTATGTCTTTCATGTTCCTGAATATAATCTTATTGTAGTAGGCATTATTATATTCATACAAAATATTCCTTATTTTTTGGAAGTTTTGTAAATTATATACATATATTTAATGTGCTTCATCATTAGAAGTTTCTCATCAGATACAGAGACAGCCAAAACTAAATTGTACCAGAAAACTTTCTTTAATTACACAGTATATTCAGAGACGTCATACATTATAAAATAAATTGCTCCCCTGGAAGCTCTGTAGATTGGCCTGGCCTTTAGGTTTCATTTAGAGTGATCCAGAACATCAGTAATTAACTTGTGAAGCCAGACCATGAATATATAGTTGGAAGTATCTACTATTTTGAGAAGGCAGATTTTAAGGAAAGACAGCACAGAAAAGGGCATATTCATTTTTCTGTCATGTTTTGATAGCCCAGAATATCTAAAGAGATTGCTTTTGTATAAGGACAAATACACTTACACTTAAGGAAGGCTGCCAAATGGATGCTGAACAGTTGATAAAGGACATCTGGTGATATACCATTTTAAATGATTAATAATTATTTTTTCCTACCATTCCTTTCTCACGGTGGCAATATTTAAATTAACTTCTTAAATTTCCTATAAGCTTCTGAAGTTTAGTATTCATTTCAGAAGTATATTTCTTGAATTTTTCTTCTTTTTATGTGGAAAAATAACACTTATGTTTGCCAATATCCTATAGTTTCATACCCACCCCATACCCTCTCTCACCGAGATGATCTGTCTAAAGACTAAATTCTGTGAAGTAGACAAGATGATGGCAGCCACTGAAATAATACTTAAACATGTACTCAACTGTGACTGAAGTAAGACTTAAATGTGTTTAAGTCCAAGATGGGAGCATTGCAGAAATAGGACTTATTGTTAAGAAGTTCATTCCAACTTCTTGTACCTATTCAAGACATTTTATTTAATCATTCTGTTCTCTACACCACCCGCAGTACAAAAGTCATGTAAGCTTACTCTGAATGGTTGTTCAGGTAAGGATAGGAGCTCCAGGGAGAATAAAAATCAAGACACATCTCACCCACTCTGAAGAGCACAAATGCTAAAACTTTGCAACTTTGACTGAAAATGTTATAAACCAAATTGGCACTGAATAATTTCTGTATGGACAGCTGTCAGTGGCAGTGGATCCAAACTACGTGGACAGGTGGTGATTTATGGTTGAGAGTATACATGATATACAAGACTGTGGAGAGCACAGATAAGCAAGGTGATCTACATTTACTCTGAGACGCTTAAAAAAGTGAACTCCTCAGTCATCTTACTCCATTGCTAAATAGGGAGCAGATCAAATTTCAGTAGTGGTCCTGTGAAGAAAACAGTGGCTCGTTTGCTACAGAATTTCCCTCTGAGCTTGAACTATGGGTGTAGAGAAAAGAAACAGCTAGGTGTGGGAAAAGCTCTGGGTACCTGTTACCAGAAGAAAACAGCTCACTGTATGTAACTGCGGAAGAAAATCTGCTTCACAAGGGAAAATTAAACAGTGATCTATTCCCCAGAAGTCTGAAAGAAAATGGTTCTGGAAAACACTCTTGTCTTGGGACACTGAACTACAGCACTGTGCTGAACCCAGTTAGTCAATGTAGCCTAGAAAAGAAAATAATCTAATTATTTTGGGCTGAAAATTACTAACTATGTAGAGTCCCTATTTCATGATGCATTAGAGTTTCTCTGAAAAGATAATCACTCACCTTTGTCATAGCCCTGCTACCAAAGTCCTCTCTTTTCACTATCTTCAAGTACTAATATCTGTTATACCTTTTCCACCTGTTAATAACAAGGTTCTTTGCTCTTTTATGTAAGCAAACTCCTTTTTATCCCTGTTTGTTTGGTTTTTTTCCCTCTTCTGGGAGGAAGAGGAGGTTTAGGTTAGATACTAGAAAAGTATCCGTGTGCTTCTTCACCCAGAGGGTGGTTGGGTGTTGGCACAGGCTCCCCAGGAAAGTGGTCATGGCCCCAAGTCTGCCAGAGTTCAAGAAGCTTTTGGAAAATACTCTCAGTACATAGTGTTATAGTCAAAAGACCAGATATATTTTTAAAATATAGTAGAAATTTATTAAAATGGTAAAAGAAATTTATTAAAGGCAAAGAAGCAAAATAGGGCGCTGGGAGACCAGGGGAAACTCCAACTGTCTGCCCCGAGGCAAGCTCACACTCCACATTTTATACCCTCTTTATCTCCACCCCTCAAGTCTTTTTTGGTTTCTTTTCTTTTCACTTGCTCCTCTTGCCGCCTGAGCCCAGCCAATGTTTTGGTTAGACCATAGTCCTCAGTGTCTGCTGTCTGGAAATTTTCAGAGGGCTTAGTCCTCTTCTTTGGCTCCCTGCCATTTCATTCTATTTCACCTCCCTATAAGTCATAAAATGATAAGACATAACATACCCATAGATCCGTAGCAACAACGCCACTGTGGTTTCCCCCGTCTATGACCTTCCAGTCCACAACCCGAACAAAGTCTTTACCAGACTTATTGTAACTTATTTTGTTAAACTCAACCACTTATTTAATTAAATATGATTTGATTGGTAAATTATCCACCTTTGCTTTTATTAACTATTACACATAGTGTGACTCTTGGAGGTGGTCCTCTGCAGGGCCAGGAGTAGGACTCAATGATACTTGTGGTTCCCTTCCTACTCAGCATATTCTGTGATTCTGTGAACTGCTCAAAACATTTCATTGAAAGTCCTAACATTTGTTCCCAGGTTGAAGAGTAACCTGTTGTCTCTCTTTTAGATTTGAAGAATGGATTTGTGTCTGATAGCCTATTTTTTTTCAACAGTATCAGGTATGAGATGTAGCCTTTACTAGCAATACTTTTCTCATTCTGCTCCACAGTCTGTAAAATTCACTCAGGTGCACTTACTGAATTATGAGTACTGTGCCTGTAAGACAAAGATGGACACCTGCACTGCTTGTGGAATTATTGCTGGATGTAATGGCATTCAATCAATGGGCGGACACTATCTAGACAAACAGCTGAAAAAGCTTAAAATAATTACATATTGTCATGGGCAGCAACAGCTTTCAACTTACTGTGTTTGGAGACATGTTTCCAAAAATTGGCCAATATGTGAATCATAAAGCCATTTGTCCCTGTAAGCCAGAGGGAAACCACTGCAAACATATTTTCATGTTTGTCAGTCATACATCCATTATAAAATGTGGAGGTCTCATATGTGGTTGTTCCAGTAAAATATTATTTGTGCATAGATTATGTTTTTAAGAGTCTTATATAATGCAAAAGCTAGTGACCTAATTATTTTCAAAAACAAAATGTTACAAATTCTGCACTTCATGTAAACATGTTTTAAAACAAAAGCAGTCAAAAACAATGACAATAAAAATCTTGATATAGTTTTACTCTTAGACAAGAACTAAAGGTTCAAAAATGAAAAAAACAATTTAAATATGACCTCCCTTATGTAGCTAGATACATTCTACAACTCTTCAGGGCTGTTGCGTTTAATCACTAACTAGCTATATATGTAAACTACAAGAGCAGCTCATTATATGACTGAGTGCTCTAGCTACAAACTACAGAAAGCCATGACCATAGCTTTTTCTTTCTACTTCTAAGTGAAAAATCCAGTTTTGTTAATCTCTTCCTGGAAGCACTTATTCCACAATGTTTTAACTCTGTAGTAATTAAAAGGAAAGCAGATGTCTTGTGTCATTCCCTTCATTGCTGTTATTTCTTATTTGAGGGTAACAGTTTCTGTTAAAAGCGTGGTGGGTTGTTTTTGGTTTTGTTTTGTTTGTTTGTTTGTTTGTTTGTTTTTTCATAATTGGAATAGCAGTGCACTCAATGGCACACTGAAAGCCTCTTGGATAAAAAGTGCTATTTTCTACCGTATTTTAATGCTAGTCTGACTACTTTTCCATGAATGTGCACAGAACTCAAATATTTTCACATGCAAATCTAGTAAATTTAGTAGCTGCTTGAGCAAGCATGAGCACAGTATTGAAACTTCCCATGAGCTTTTTTTTAGATGATCTGCCATAAGAACCTGATTCAAGTTCTGACTTTTTCTGACAAAATACTCAAAGTCTGTGAAAATTAAAAAAAAAAACTAACATCGTTTTTATGCTTATTTGAAGGCTATTCTGGTAAGTGTTTACCACTCTACTCTTTACTGTGCATTTAAAATACTTTATAATGTATTTATATTCTTTCGATGATACATTGCTGTCTCACTGCTGTGTAGTTCTCATTCCAGGAGCCCTGCATTTGGCATTACTGTTTTCCTACCCCCTCCTCTGCTCTCTCTATCCCTCTTCTCCAGCTGCCCCGAATCTTCCTGCCTTACACTCTCATTCTCCTCTCCCAGGATGCACCTCATCTGTGGAAAGCTTTTGATCCTCCTGCTGTTTACACGAAGAGAGGAAACAGTGTAGAAGTTAATGATTACAGATGCCGTTCTCATGATCATATTTATACCTTTTCCTTCCCCTTCCCTTCTGTGTTCTTCATCCCTACCCCTCCACTTCCCTTCTGTTACAGAGTGGAAAATACACTAAAAAGTTCTCTTTTTTTTTCTGGGTGTGTGTGCTCTTTGTCAGTGTAGAGCCTCAATATTTTAAAAAAACTTTGGTCATAAAGAGGAAGAGAAGACTGTAATGTTGAATGAGTGGTTGATCAATATCCATTATTGTTTGGGCTCACAGCCAAATCCAGTATTAGTCCTATTATGAAACAGTGAAGCTTTCAAAGTACCTTGTGGATAAGTGCCATATTCTCAAGCAGTGGAACTTACAAGACTTGTGAGCTATTATTGTGATCTGAAAGGATAAACAGTACAGATTACGGGTGATAAAAGTGACATGATATCTTACGTACTGCAGACTGACAACATTGCTGCAGCATGGAACAACACATTTTTAACATCCCACAGTTCCTCAAGGCTAATTCCCAACCAGTGATAGTCTGCATGTGACATAACCAATTTTCTTTCCCGTAGGTAGAAAGCTTTACAGTAATGAGTAACGAATTCCTGGCAGTTGGATAATAAATACTCCCTATGCTAATTTGTTAGTGTCAATGTCCATAGAATGAGGTCCATGCTGGTGTGGACAGGTTGGGGGGAACACAAAGAGGAGGAGGAACTAAGGATCTCCTTGGGTATGTGTGCATTTGTGTGTGTAGATTGTGTCTGCAAGGTTTATGAAGGTCAGTAGAAAATCCTCACGTGTTTGATTTCCTTTAAAAACCAATTTTTTCTTCATAGGCTATGGAAAATATAGTTTCCAACAATGCATGAGTATGAGACGTAATCAACCATGGAAGTGTTTGTTCTTCTTATTTTCTGAAGAGGTTGTTTAATCATTTAGGTGTTTTCTCTTTGTATACATATATTTTCGCAAGCATCATTAAAAAAGTCAGAGTGTAATTTTTATTCTTTTCTGCTGTTCTATTATTAGACTATAATATTAGAAATATGTCCAAGTAATGATGAAGACTATGTTAGATGGTTCTCTATCAGTCATTAAGTCATTTATTTATACTATGCTTTGAACAGCCTTGGCAATATTTGCAGCATGAGTCTCAGTGATATGTCACAATGGTATATGGAAGCACAATATTAAATCTCTGAAGAAAATTAATTGCTTTTATTGCAAAGGTAATTATGCTTGCTTGTAACAATTTTGTAAATTCGATTGGAAAGAAGACAAGGCTAACAAGTGCAACTGAAGTATAAAAAATTGTTACAATATGGCTTCATTTTTCCTCCTTAGCTTCTGATATTCTCATAGAAAAGAAACTTGCTTTAGGGAAATATCATGCACCATTTTAGTGAAGATATGAAACAGCCAGCTGTGCATATATATTTATATTTATGATTTTGATAAAGTGTAGTTTTTGAGTGCTCATAAAAACTGAGGGAAATGTGACTGCAAGAATCTTGGATGATAATCTGTCATGACTTTTTTCATTTCTTATTTTTTAATAGGTTACTTAACAACAGAAATAGATGGAACAGAAGATTTTACAAAAATGCTAACAGATACTTCCATTACTAAGATATGTATGCATACAGATGTATAGCTATGAGTGTTTATACATGTATGTGAATGTGTATGTCCACTTTTATGTGTGCATACAGAGTAACAGAGATGCACAAGTGTTTATACAGCTCTTCAATGCCCACTCAGAGTTTTTGGGCTGCCCTGTCAACAGTAAAGTGGCATAAGACTTCTGGGTCTTATTTCTGATATTTGCCTAGTCAAATTTTTTACATCTAATTTACTGAAAAGGCATTGAAAAATAACTGCAGAATTAATCCCATAAGCTTTTCAGAACCTGAATAATTTTATAATAATATTTTAAAACATGACCCTGAAAACTTTTTTATCTTGCAGTCCAGTGAAGGATTGAATGATAAATATACTGCACCTTGGAAACAGAAGAGCTGTGAACTTTTCAAATGCTTTGGCAGCAAAGTGATTTGTCAGAAACAATAAAGGACTTAAATTTGTCATCCAACATGAAGCATTTGCTCTCTGGATGAACTTTTCCAAAAATCACACTAAGTCTGTGCAATATTAATCCACAGAAATTCCAGAACATAATTTTGAAGGTGAATATGACCTCATCTAAAGCTGTGAGTTACCTTAAACTTACAATCTAGAGACTCATACTGGCAATTTTAAAGCTCAAAATATCTGTTCTTTCAGAACTATTTCTAATGGTTACCAGAAGATATATATGACATGTAAGAGAAAATCTTCAGGAAACTAAAAACTTTTCTTGATAGGTAGAGAGATGTCACGTTTTGGTTTTTGTGTTATTTTATAAAAATTATTAAGAGTTTATTCAAAACTGGTGTTTAATTATGTTAAATTTGGAAAAATTTGCCTTTACTTTCTGCGTGTCAAGTGATTGATTCTGCATGAGAAAAAAACCCTCATGCCCTGGAATGTCCTGCCTTCCTGGTCTGGAAAATACTGAATGCAAGGACCTCTTCTTGGAAGTTATCATAGCACGGTTGGCCTGTTCTTGTTTTATCCCTAGACATCTGAGTCTAGGATGTAGACCTGAGACAGATAACTGGATTAAATAGACAGGATGCTTGGTCTGATTCATTACGACTGCTCTGTCTTTATGTTCACACAGTCTGTTTGAACTCAGCCCAGAGAACACATAGCTCTTCAGGGAGACAGCTGAGTTCATTTCTCCATTTCAACTAAATCTGGGGAAATTTAGACCTGATGAAGACAGTTTTAACCTAAGTCAGTGCAAGAGAAGGTAATAATAGACTTCTATTTCTCATTGCACTGTCATACCTCTGTAGCCTTCTTCAAAATTGTATGTATGGTCACATGTCATGGAGGCTGTGTCCTTTTGAAGAGCTTAGTGAGAGCTATGTAGAGAAAGCTTTCTGCTGATGGTTTCTTCTTGGTCTCATTCAGAAGGCTGGATATAAAATGCCAAAGGGTCCAGTTGGATACATGCCACTAACTGCTGAAATGCTTCCAAAATGTACCTTTTTTAATTTGCTTACAATTACTTTCAGAAATTCCCATCGTAAATTCCTGACTGTAGGCATAGTACAACCCTGTGACATATTTCCTTAGCTGCACTGGACTAAACTGGATGGGAACACTCATTAAAGTCACTAGAGAGGCTTGTGCATTAAGGTACTGCTCACTGTGAAGAGAATAATTGATCTCAGCATACTGTGAAAAAAATAGGAAAACAGTTTTTAAGATCATTAAAAATATTAGAGTTATATAAAGATTTTGCTGTCTGATCTGTTTTCATAAATTGTCTGAAAGGTTACAAATGTCACAGAAGCTATGAACAGAAATTAAAGCCATGCCTTTAGCTTTCAGTAAGAAGATAACTGGAGGGGATTGTTGTTCATATTCTTGTGCAGGTAACAGAAATAAACCATTCTTAACTGTCAGGTAGAACTGTTATTAGAAGCGTTGGTCAGTCTTGAAGTCTGTTGACAGAAAATGCATGTACAAAAGAACACAAACAGTAGCTGTTACAGTAAAAGTAACTGAAGATATCACATGCTAGGCAGGCATTTGTGTTCAAATGCCTACTCAGTAGGTATTGATTTGTGTGTTCAGAGCTGTAATTCTTCTCCAATTTTGACATGTGTATCCAGATGTCTACCTGCTGAAAATCGGTTGTTTAGGTTTATTTCAGAAACAAAAATCTTTTCCCATAGAACCATGTGTTTAGAAGTTGCTGAACTCTCCACTTTCTGCTCCTCCATTTTGTGGAAATTTCTCGTGATTACAATGATTACAAGGAGTCTTTAAAATTAACTTTGTAGTACTGCCAAAAAGGAAAAGAAGAATAAGTGCTGCTGTAGGCAGTGGAAATATCCTTAGGGTTGAGGTTGTGTCTGCAGAGTATGTTCCTACTGATACACCTAAAGACTGTTCAATCATCTGTAGGTAGTTCTTGTCTCTGTATGATGGGCATAACAGATGACAATGCTTTCAAGAATATGGCTAAATCCTTTTTCTTTTTTATACACCTTTCTTGGGCCCTACTGGAACTCAAACAACATCAAAGGAAACAGCATTCACAAACATAGGCTTTGCGAAAAAGGTTTTTACAAACTCTTAGATCAAGAAAACTATTTCCATGTTTTTTCCTTTCATTTCTTAGTCAGGCTAAGAATGTTTCTTATAAGCATGGTCCCTTCCAGATTTCACATTCAGGCTTCTGCAACACTGTTACGGTGTACAAAAATCAGAGGAAATTATCTATTAGAAAATCACTGTCAACTCAATGGTTATAACCACTTGCATTTTTTAAACCAAGAAAGTACTGAATATGCATGGGAAATGTCAATAACGTGCACTGTGTAAAGCATTTCCATTAACACAGAAACTCTACCAGGCCTAGGGGGAACAGCTGACAGTTAATTCCCTAGCATAGAAGAAGACTGAGGTGTCTAAGTTTAACAAGATTGCAACTTTGAAATTAAGAAACTTCAGGTGGAAACGTGGAAAAGAACAGCTCTTTTATTAACAAAATCCGAATATACAACAAACGGTGCAATCAAAACTTTCAGAAGAAACAAAACAAAGTCCCAGTTCCCCAGGTGGGCGCTGGGGGGAGAAAACCGCAGCAATACAGGGTGGAGGGATGTGGCGGGGAGGGGGCTGAAGGCAAAATGTGCCAGGAGCTCAGCAGCTGCTCGCAGCCACCTGTGCCCGCAGCGGCCGGTGGCAGCCAGCAGTGAAAGAGTCCTTTTCCCTCTCGTGTTCTCGAGGAAAGAATACCTCGCTCTGAGATGAGTAGGTCTCTCTCTCTCTCTCTCTCTCTCTCTCTCAGTCGTCCTCCACGAGGTGTCCAGTGGGGGAAAAAAACCCAACAACTTCCACCTAGGAGGTACCCTCCTTCACCCCCCCCCCCCCCCCCCCCCCCGAAACAACAACAACAAAAACACCAAAAACCCTTCGGACAAACGACTGCCGAGGCCTGACCCCGGCCCCGCGGTTTGTAGGGATGCTCCCGTTCCCTGCCCTTGCTCCCGCGCTGCCTAGCGTTTGCGGCTTCGCTCCGTTCCCCCGCCGATCCTCACGGCCCGGGAAGAAACAGGCGGGGGGTGGGGGACGGACTGGGGAAAAAATTCCAACATCTCTTTTCAAACCTATGGCTTGAGGAAAATGGTGAAACTTTTTCAATATAGGTCTGAGGATTTCCACATTTCACATTCCTACCCTTGAGTGGTTGGTAGTGTACCAACCCCAAGTCTTTTATTAACCAGTGAAGAGAAACCAGGCATGCAGAAAGTTCTTAATCTTTGGACCCTGTGACTAGAAAGGATTATGGCCTCTCACCATGTGTCTCTGTCTTACTCTCACTGTAATGGTAAGTTCAATGGTGTCCAGCAAAGCCTAAAGCTCAGTTTGTGGAGAATGTATTTGCTATAAAAAGAGGGACATTTCCCTTACATTTCTAATTTGAAGTCATTGCCAACATATCACCTTCTGGTGTAGTTTACTGGTGGATGTGTACAAGAAATATGCTAAGAGTAGGCTCAAGTCTTACCATTATTCATGCGTAAAAAAAACTGGAGCATACAAATCTGTAACTTCCACTTCTGGAGTATTTGTAGTTCCAAAAGAGAAAATTTCTTTCAATATGCTTAAGTAGAAGAAATGACAGTGAACTCAAATTGCTCAGGACAAAAGCCCCACTGAAGTTAAAATGATAGCACAGCAGTTAGATCACGTCTACATTTCAAACCAAAGAGGAGTTTGCTAAGGACTATCAAAGCCTCATGCCATGTAGGTAGAAATATCTTATGCATGCAGATGGTCTGTGGTATTTGGCTTACTGTTACAGTGAAAACAGGCAGGAACAAAATGATGTTTCTTTTTGAGAGTTTACAGCTGTTTTGCTTGTTTTCTTTAACTCTGCATTTGAGCAACTGGTCATTTCAGTCAAGGATTAAATTCTTCCCTACTGAATGAAGCATTTAGTACTCAGGAGATCTTTTCTGAAGCTGTTTAAAATGAAAAATCTATCTCAAAGGCAGGTTATTACAGTTCCATAACAGGTATGTTGTATAAAGCCTGTACTCCAAAGGATAGTGAAGTATTAATTTATGAAGTCCCTTTCCAAAGAAAGAGACCATAACAAAAATAAAGGTGTCATGAATTCCACCACCACCATACCTATGCCTATATCTCCTTTTATAGGTTATTTCAACGAATACATGTTACTTTTCCTTCTAGCTCCATAGAAGGTTTAAGAAGCTCTAACATGATACAAAGAGACCCTTAAAGCAATCAAGCGAAGAATCTCCCACCTGTGAAGGAAACCTTGTAACATTTGCTATAGAAGGCAGGGTGATTTTACTGAGGAGACCTGAAGCTTTTCAATTGACGTATCGGATGAGGCACATGCTCTGCAACACTTGATGTGAGAGATCAACTGTGAGATAGCACAAGATTTCATCCTATCATCATTCTTCCTCTGGAGAGGTGTGTTGCCAATTCGTTTATTCTCCTATCTCTGGAATAAGGGTGCAAACTGTAATAACTTTCTCGAGGTGGTATTTTTATTCAGTGCATCACAGTATTTTTAAAATCAGATGTTGCAGAATTTCCCATTTTGAAACAGATATTTCTCATACTACTAATAATAATTTAAAATAACATTATTATTGTTATTATTATTATTATTAGGTGTGCCTTTTTTCGCATCATCACCTGACTTCCCATTTGTGGCCCCATGGATGTCTTTATACAGTGTCTGAAGCTATATTTTTCTTGTTATCCCACTAGACATCCAAATTTGCCTGGATCTGTCTTTTTGTCTGTCTTTTCATTTCCTGTACAGCCACTGTTGTGGAGTACACTCCTTTAATACAACTGCAAGAGAGCCATGAACGTACCTATTTGCTTAATGCTGTTGTGAAATATTTCATAAAACTATGGAGCTAAGTGGTTACCAGATTGATAGAAAATAAGTCACTGTCATAATTATTTTTATCCATTAATTCACTACAATAATTATTCTCACTGATTATCTCTAATTTATTTGCTTTTATTTCAGTGTACTACATTACTTTATACAAATATGTAATTCCTTTAGCCTCATTTTTTGGTTATTCCCCTTCAGGCCATGCTTAAGATGTCATTAAAAGCCATGATAAGCCTAATTCAGACATGGTTTTTTTTTTTCTCCCAAAGATACATTCAACCCTGTGATACACTCAGACACAAAGGAAATGAAACAATCTGGTTTATTTTTATATGGTTATATTCATACAAACTTTCACAAATTTTTGATTTTTTTTTTCTGAAAGACTAGAGTCATCCCAAGATAAAACCTTGCAGAACTGGCAATAGTGTCTTTGGTGCACGCAGGAAGTGACAACAGAGTGGTGGGATAGACTGGAAAGAAATGAGTGTTAAAATAAAAAAGACAGAGGTAAATATTTTGTTGTTGTCTCAATATTGGTTTAAGGAGGAAATAACAAAACAGAAGAAGGTGATTTTGATCCATACTGAACATAAAGGTGAGGGAGAGATTAAATAAGAGAAACTTGCAAAGAGCAAAACTGCCAATACTTGAGAGATCACAAAGCAAAGAGTAGTTTTGCATAGCCACAGGAGAACTGAGAGAAGACCCAGATAAAGAAAGTAGAAGTCAATTGACAGGGCCAGGATGGAGGAAATCCAAGGAGAAATCCTGTAAATGAGAAGGGGAAACTTGCCTTTTTTGTGGTAGAGACCGGTACCCTGTGGTCCACCTCTGTTCTCTGAAGAAGAATCTGGCTTCAATATTACAAACTCTTTGAATTTAAAGATTAATATCTTGGATAGATGAAGACAGAAACTGTTGAAATATCAATGTAACCCTTTGATAACAAAGTTGATTCCCAAAGCAACTGTGTTCAGGCATTTAGAACAGAAAAAGAAGAAAAAGGAAACAGAGGAGAGACGCAATCACAGCTATAATCTACGTAAGGAAATCTGAGAAATTCTTGTAGATTAGAAAATTTGAGATACTAGTCACCAGTGGTGTCCCCCAGGGATCAGTGCTGGGCCCAGTCCTGTTTAACATCTTTATCGATGATTTAGATGAGGGGATTGAGTCCATCATCAGCAAATTTGCAGATGATACCAAGCTGGGAGGGAGTGTCGACCTGCTGGAAGGCAGGAGGGCTCTGCAGAGGGACCTGGATAGGCTGCAGAGTTGGGCTAATTCCAATGGGATGAGGTTCAACAAGGCCAAGTGCTGGGTCCTGCACTTTGGCCACAACAACCCCCTGCAGCGCTACAGGCTGGGCACAGAGTGGCTGGAGAGCAGCCAGGCAGAAAGGGACCTGGGGGTGCTGATCGACAGGAGGCTGAACATGAGCCAGCAGTGTGCCCAGGTGGCCAAGAAGGCAAATGGCATCCTGGCCTGGATCAGGAACAGTGTGGTCAGCAGGAGCAGGGAAGTGACCCCTTTCCCTGTACTCAGCTGCTGAGGCCACACCTTGAGTATTGTGTTAAGTTCTGGGCCCCTCAGTTCAGGGAAGACATCGAGGTGCTGGAGCAGGTCCAGAGAAGAGCAACGAGGCTGGTGAAGGGACTTGAGCACAAGTCCTATGAGGAGAGACTGAGGGAGCTGGGATTGTTTAGTCTGGAGAAGAGGAGGCTCAGGGGAGACCTCATCACTCTCTACAACTCCTTGAGAGGAGGCTGTAGCCAGGTGGGGGTTGATCTCTTCTCCCAGGCAATCAGCAATAGGACAAGAGGGCATGGCCTTAAGCTCTGTCAGGGGAAGTTTAGGTTGGATATTAGAAATAAGTTCTTTCCAGAGAGAGTGATCAGGCATTGGAATGGCCTGCCCAGAGAGGTGGTGGATTCGCTGTCCCTGGAGGTTTTTAAGATGAGGCTGGATGTGGCACTGAGTGCCATGATCTAGTAATCACAGTGGGATTGGATCAAGGGTTGGACTTGATGATCTCGGAGGTCTCTTCCAACCCAGTTAATTCTATGATTCTATGATTGCTATTTTCATTTGAAATTCTCAGTATGCCTACTTTTACTTAATTTTTCTTTGCTGATTGGTGCAGTGTCTGCTGCACAAACAAGGGCTGGCTGAAGACTGTCAGACAGCAAATGCTGACATTCCCCTTACTCTTCCTTAGCTCCACAGAGGCAGCAGTTCAGCTCACTTTTCCTTCCAATGACTTCTGTGGCTCTATTCTTCTCTGAGATGCCAGTCACAGGTGAATATAAAGCATTCTCCCCAGGTGCATGCACAGTTTTTACTCACTAGTCCAGTGTCTCTGCTGACCAAAGGGTCAGAGATCACTGAGACTGAGCTGGTGATTTTAACACATCACACTGAATGCACAGAATGATTCTGGTCAATGCAGGTGAGTCAGCAGGGGCCCAGGTGATGAAGAAACTGCCTGTATTGCACTACTGCTGTAATAACACAGGGACAGAAAAATAAAAGTAGAAATTGGCAGCAGCATAGAAAGAAGAGTTTCTAAGGCTTGTAACAGTAATTAATAAAAAAAATAAACCTTAAAATTCTGAAGGAATGAGCATTAGAAGAGAAGGAGAAAGAGGTCAATGTGGGAGTTACAGCTGTTAGAGAGCAGGACTTGCAGAGCTGAAGGAGCTGACCTGGCCTCTGTTCTGGAGACGGAGTAATGAAAGAGCCACAGTTTGATGCCCTAACAATAGAGGTTTGAGAGGAACAGGAGGAGATGTAAGATTTACTCTTCACTTTTTGTAGCAACCATTTTGGACAGAGGTGGTTACCATTTTTTTATTTCTTTTTTTTTCATCTAGAGTATCTGCACTGTTACCTCACAGCTATTACATGTTTTTATACGTGTATTTTCTTTTCAAAACAGTGTTTGGGTTTTGCCAACTGTGGTGAAGTAGGATTTTTGAATGTATATGCATATTTGCACATTAAATTTCCTGAAAATATTGCGGCTTTCTTTGCAAGATACTTGAAATCCATTGAGAACTCCAGCCCATCCATTTCAAAAGACTGAATTTATCAAATTGGAATTACATGAATTCACAAGATAGACAAAATCAAGCATTCTGTTACAAAATAATCTCAAAATATAATGGATGATTACAGTTTAGATCTCATTACTTTAGTAGTTGTAACATACTCTTAAGATTTGTTTGCAATATTTTGCACATAAAACACCATTCCAGAACTGAGTTGTAATCTCTTGAGTTACATGAATACTTGCATTGATTTATATGAGAAGCTTCATATAAATAACCGTTAAAAAAATGTATGTCTATTCCCCTTGCTCACATCCTAGGTTGTAGTTTTATAAGGTTATGGTAGTACAAAGTGCTTGATATTAAATCTTCACAGACAAATGAGGAGAAGGTTTATTTTATTGACCAAATTGCAATGTGTACAGATTAATAAAAATATGACTTACTGGATTCCATATCATGTGTGTAGAGCAGCAGGGAGAATTTATGCAATCCTGTAGGGGGAATGCTGTGTTCTGAACAAGTTTATGAGCCCTCATCAAGTGGAAAAACACATGAGTTATGAGCTTCTCCTTAAAGCACCTTTATTTGCAATAGTAAAAATGGCCAGCTTTCCTGGCTGGGCGTGTGAGTTTCATACACTGAAATTTGGGGAGTTGAGGAGACAGAAATGACTGCAAAGCTGCCACTGAATGGAGACATATACTGAGTGGAGAAAATGATCCACAGGAACCCCATGAAAGTCAACAATTCAAAACAAAGCCCTGCACCTGCAGAGGGAGAAGCCCACCAGCAGAACAAGGCACCAATGTACAGGGCTGTATTGACAGGAGCATAGTACATGGAGGGAAATGAGTATGGTGTTCTACCCTACACTCTCAAGTCCAGCAGGTACTGCATTTAGTTGTAGGGCCTCAAATGTAAGAAATACATTAATCACCTGCAGTGAAACTGAGCTTGTTTAGCCTCAAAAAGAGAATTTTCTGGGGGGAACCAAATAAGAGCCAGTACTTATCAAAAGATTGAGAAGATGGAGCTATGATCTTCCTGGCAGGAGGGTGATACACAATGGACACAAACAGCAACAACAGAGGTTCAGACTGGAAAAAAGGGAAAAAAAGGGCAGCCAAGAAGTGGCACAGGTTGTTCAGAGAGGATATTTGGCCTCTGTGCTAGTTTACAAGACCCAAGGTTTTCCAAACCCAGCTAGATGAAGCCCTGAGCAACTTGATCTGACCTCACAGATAGCTCTGCTGTGAGCGGGGGGTTGGACCAGAGGTCTCTGGAACTCCCCTGCAGCCTGAATTATTTAGTTATTCTGTGATCCTTCATAGCTTTCAAGAGGCTGTTGCTCTGGTAAGGATGGTAGTTGGACAAGATGTGTACCTGTGTCCCAGGAAGTGCCTGTGAGAGACATTAGCAGATCTTCCTTGACCAGTTTTTACTCAAAAGAAGGATATGGAATACCCAACAACCTCACTCAACTATATACCACATGTGATACCTCTGGTGTGAGAAACATCAGTACACCAATAGCCACAGCCCTGTTATGCTTGTGCTATGGCTCATAACACAAAATGAGTGAAAACTGAAGCAGTCAAGGTGCTTCAAGCCTTGTACATGTCCTTATATTTTAAAAGGAGAGGGGGTAGTACTGTCTTTTATAAAGCTTCATACTGATAGAAGAATCAAGGGGAATGAACCTTGCTCCTCAGCCTAAGAAATGTTTAAGAAAGGAATATATGGCTGGGGAAAACTCAAATGCTAAGTGAGCAATTTTTTTAATAGATACGTATCTACCAATACAGATCTGATGCGTAAGTTCACGATCCTAAAGTGGAGACATCCCTTATCATTAGATGGAAATGGAATAGAGGCAGGTGCTTGTCTGCAGGACACTATAAGGCTCTACAAGGCTTTTCTATCACCTGTGTGTTGCCAGCTCTGGAGACGTAGCAGCCTTACAGCATTTGAATGTTTACTGAGCAAGCACACGCCTCTCAAAAACCTTTTCAAACTGTATTTGCAGGCACAGGTAACCTTCCCCTTTTATGCTGTGCAAAGGGAGGCCCAGGAACTTGAGAGCTCAGCATGTCTTCCAGGGAATATAGTTGTCCAAACAATACGTAGGTGGAGGGATCATCAGGACCATGGAATACATATGGCCAGGCTATTCACAGTCACCAGAGTTTTGTCTTGTGAGCAAGGCTTGTGATGAAACATCTTAAAACAGTTGCAATACAACAAGGTCCAAGAGGTGACTGTGGGAAATCTGAGTTAAACCTCAGCTGCACTGTTAATGAGCTCTCTCATCTGCTGCAGTGGGGCTGCCTGAGACAGCACTTACTCTCTGCTTGCTTCATGCTGAGCCAGCAAAAGTTTCCATTCTGACAAATAGGTTACACTGACAATAGCATCATTATTGAAAAAGTCTTGCTCTGTGCAGTCCCCAAAACTGGAAAAAACATGATTAGGTACAAATCAAAATATGCTCTCTAGAATATTTAGGACACTAAAGAATAGTCTGGCAGCACACTAGCAGGCACACTAAGAAACCTATTAATAAATTCTGATAAATTTTGTCCTTTTGAGTTAAATGTGATTCTTGCTTCAGTAGCGTTTTCCTGGAAATGAGGAAGTTCATACAGCACACTATACCAGAAGAAAAGAAATTATACCGAAACGAACACAAAATGATTTAATAGTAGTCCAATTCCTTAATGATTTTTATTTAAAAATTGGAATAATCAATTTAAGGAAAATCTCTTCCCATTTTCTTTTGTTACAGTTAACGGCTAAATTAGATCTGTTATTTAGCAATTCTAAATAATAAGTCTAAAGACCACTACATGAATACAATTATACAAAAAGACTGATTAATTTTACATTTCTCCCTGCTTTCATAATCTTTGTCAAGTGAATGAAATAATTTGTGCCATTTATGTTTCTTATTACAGTGTATGTCATTAGAATGAGGTGTCAGGAAGCATTTAGACTGTTTCACATTTTATGATTGAAAGAGTGTGCCAGCCATACTGTTGTGACCTTTTTTAGTTTTCTGCATTTTCCTCTATTCCTTGGTGTTGCTCTCATTCTCTGCCTATTTTCTTCAGAGAAGGGCAATTAAGTTGGTGAAGGGTCTGGAGGGTAAGCCCTATAAGGAGCAGCTGAGGGAGCTTAGGGTGTTTAGCCTGGAGAAAAGGAGGCTCAAGGGAAACGTTATTGCTTTCTACACTACCTGAAAGGAGGTTGTAGCCAGGTGAGGATTGGTCTCTTCTGGGTAACAAGCAACAGGATGAGAGGATACAGCCTCAACCTGGGCAAAGTTCAGGTTGAACATTAGCAGGAATTTCTTTACAAAAAAGGTGGTTAAGCATTGTAATGGACTGCCCAGTGAGGTGGTGGAGTCATTGTCCCTGGAGCTATTTAAGGAAAGACTGGATGTGGTTCTTAGTGCCATGGTCTGGTTGACAAGGTAGTGTTGGGTCATAGGTTTGACTCGAGGGTCTCAGAGGCCTTTTGCAATCTAATTGATTCTGTGATTCTTTGTTCTATGATGGGAAATGTGAACCTCTAAAGTATGAATATGCAAAGGAAACAAAACAGTGTGTCTCATGAAAATAATTCTGGTGTGGGTATCCATGCAATGTGGCATTGCTAGGTGTAGACCATTCCTCAAAATGAGTTTGCAGGTACATCAACAGCATTGATACAACAGTACTATGCTGCATAGTGCTGTAAGGACATGATGTAATTAGGGCACAGGACATACATTGTTATCTGATATTGCTGTAAGATACAAAGGATACACAGAAATTTAAGACATTTCTACATATATCAAATTAGAAAACTGTTGCTAACAAACACTGACAAAGTTAAAAAAATTACTTGAGGTTTAAACTAGTGTTTTGACTATGACATATTAGGATGAAACTTTCAAAGGGGTAATTTATCTCACATTGGCTCAGTATAAGGCTCTTTTGCATTGAAATACCTAGTGCTTGCCAATCTTGGAGATATTATTTGATGTTCAAACTGAAGTTTTTAATTCAACTCATATGACTAATCAGAAAACAGCCTGTAATTATGGCTGAGTCAAAATACATGCAATCATGGCCCATCTGTGACACTGTTAAGAGGAAAAAGAACTGAACAAGCAGTTTAATGGATTATATAATTACTAACAAGATTTCTTTAATTTATATGTAATTTAAAATGCAGCCTGAAGGAGACAGTGTGACTGCTGACTCAACTCACTCAACCTTTCCTTCACTCTTGAATGATGATGGAAAAATAGTTGCAGAGATCACAAATATAGTTAATACAATTCAAAGCTTCCTGATTAAAGAAAAAAGTTAGCTGACTGACAGCAAGATGCTTTAGAAAATCCTAAACACTTTCATCCCGTCTTTAGTCCCAGAATGGTCTTTTCTTTCAATATGGGTACATGACAAGAGGAACAGACTTAATATTTCAAAGGAAATACAAATAACCCTGACACCAGATTAGATTACCAGAACAAAGCAATAACCAAATGCCTATTCTAGTGGTCAAGATGGAATGATTGCTTATGTTTTGTCTCAGCCCCACAATAAGAAGGAACTGAAATAAACACCATTTGCTGCTGATTCAGCCTGGGAAATCTTAGGTCTGATACCATAAAATCATTTCATTCTATTGCCCTTGCTGATAAGTTACACAAATAAATGATTATAATTGGCTTCTAAATCATAAATCTCATGAGTTTGGAGCACAAGTTTCACAGAGGAGGAGCAAGACTTATACAAAGCTCAGAGTGACCAGATAACTGATTACTGGTCCTGAAAGACATGTGAGACAAGGTAAAAAGTCTAATGGAAACTGGGAAGCTGCAAAACACATGGTATCCCTGTGCTGAGAAAGACTCAGTTTCTTCTCTCATGACAGGAGAATGTGGAAAGTGGCAGCAGCATGGCTAGAAGTGGATGCATGGACAAGACTGGTGGACAAGACAACTAGGAGAACATCAGATACTCCTTTTCATAGGGGGAAATTAAAGCAGGTAGGAGCAAGGAAGACTGCTATCATGCCTCCCTTCTATTGCTGAGAAATAGTTTGTCTTTTTCTTTAAATCAAAGCTTTGGGCATACCTGTATTATGCCTCTTTCCCTTTTTGATGAATCCTTTCTAATTTTCCAATATTCTGTTTGATATTAAATGCAAAAGAATTGACTAAATAACTGACATTATGTTCCTTTAAATTAAATGCGCATTTAAAAAGATCAAAATTAATTGCAAAATACGACAATCTAAAGTTAAGGCCTGAAACTACTATAACCTTAACAACTTACTTTAATTTAACAAGTTATGTGCTATACCTATGACCTACATCAGACATGGGAATTAAAGGATGTATAATTATATACAGAATCAGGAAGTTAGGAAGCATTTAAATTTTTAATTTACATCAGCTCAAGCTCTATAAATATATCCCAGTGTAATATACTCCATGTACTATTACATATAACATCACATGTAATGTAGTACATGCATTATTTTCAGTATTTCTAATGCAGCGAATGTGGATATATTTCACACAGAAAGCAAATCTTTTGGAATACTTAAATGTAGAAGATATTTCCCAGTACTGACATGTACTGGAAGATCCTGTGAACTACTTCAGAGTAAATACTGTTGACTCCAGTTCAATTTGCCCACCAGGTCCTTTTCTGCAGGTTTGCTCCCTCTCCAGTCAGTCCCTTGCATGCAGTGTTCCACTGGTCTATTACATCCTAAGTGTAAGGCTTAGTTTGCTTCTGTGTTAGTTCTTCATGAGATTCCTTCTGGGCCTCCCAGCCTACAGTTAGGGTAGCAAAATACAAAGGAGATCATGTAGAAAGACAATGTTGGACATTTCACCACAGGAGAAAGCCAGGTGGTAAAGTATAAATTACCCTTCATAAATCCACACTGGCTGTGCCTTTCTGTCTTTCCCATGCTTTGAAATGGTTTTCAGGAGGAACTACTACATAAACCCCCATTTACTAAGGTGGGGTTAACTTTCCTGTGGTCTTCCAGGTTTTCCTGCTTGCCTTTTAAAGATGGGTTTAACATTTGCCTTTTACCAGTTAGCGCTCCTTTGTCAAGCTTCTCTTTTTAACATGTAGACATTTCCACTGGGTCTTCTTGGACCATTTTAAAATATTTCTTGTTACATTTGAATTGAATATCTATTTCAATTCAAATATAGTTTGACCCAAACTTAAAATGAAAGTCTGCATGTAATTTAAAAATGGAAATTATAAGGAACATGAAAATGTAATAAACATAGACGAATCGTTGAGCACTTTCTGTGATAATGAAAATAAAAAAATAATTATGTGAACAAATACCTGTGAAACTACAGAACTATTTATTTTAAATTATTATAGATATAAAGTATAAATTTCAGTGAAGAAAGCAATGAAACA
Source organism: Empidonax traillii (assembly GCF_003031625.1). Classification (NCBI taxonomy): domain Eukaryota; kingdom Metazoa; phylum Chordata; class Aves; order Passeriformes; family Tyrannidae; genus Empidonax; species Empidonax traillii. The sequence continues at coordinate 927,008 of NW_020955268.1, forward strand.
AGTGTAAACGTTTCGTATTTTAATGTTTACATAAGTCAACGAGAATCCACAACTAATTAGGATAGTTTCTGAATGTACAAGTGCAGAACTCAATAAAGTAAAAGTTTTTGTTTCCTGTTATGAATTTGCTTAAAATATCTTTTTAATATTTATCATCAATGCTTAAGTAAGCATCTGCCCCAGTCTTTTAGCAGAATATAATTTCTCTGTAGTTTTCCTTATCACCACTTTTCATATTTGCTCGTATCTTTTCATGTCTCCATCTGCAACTTCTCATTGTAGTGCCATCCAGAGTACTGTTATTGTCCCTATCAGTACATTTAATTTAGACTTAATATTTACAAGTACCCCGTTTTTCTCCTTCCATCCGCATTACTGCTGCATTTATCATCGCTGAATTCCCTCTGTCTTTTCCAGTCTGCTCCTAGACTCCCTATGAAAAGCCTTGTAAGTTTTTTCCTTTCGGTGTTGTTCTCTCTTTAAAAATAAAATAACATGGTCTTATATCTTGTATCTAAAAAATAGGTTGTTAGTTGCTGCTGTTATTCCTATGGCTTAATGAGTGCTAATATGGTATTTATATCTAGAAAACTGGTTTTCCTTAGAAAACTGGTTTTCTCTACAGCTCTAGGGAAGCTGAATACTAAGTGCTGATAGGCAGGTATTAAAAAGGTCTTGTTTATAATATGTTTGTCAAACTGATAACTGGTCAGGTAACAAAGTAAAAGAAAGCATAGACACTGGATATGAGACATCCTCTCAAGTGAGTGCAATTTAATTGGTGTTTTTTTTTTTTCTTTAAAGAAGTGGTATGAATCAGGGAAGAATATCAATGCTGAGATCTACCATGATTAGGAACTCATTAACTAGTATTTAAAACATGTACTTTACTGACTTTCAAAGATTTGTTTGTCATGCCTTTGTCTTTTAGTTTGCTTAATTTGTTTGATTTTCTCTAAATGTTCCTCCAGAAGAGATGTCAATTACAAAATCAGGTATTTCTTTGATTTTATCTTTTTGTTTATATTGAATGTACCTAAAGTCTCCCTTCCCTGAACATAACACAGGCAAACAGTCACACAAGAAAAAGTCCACTTAAGGGATCTTCCTTTCACCATTGCTTTTGTTGCCTATCACATGCTCATGCACATCCAGACAATCTATATCCCTAAAAAGACGAGGGGAGAGGTTGAGTGGTTTCTATGTGGGATCTTATCTTTAAATTGATAACTTAATGATGTCTAGGATAACATCATGGGAAACTGAGGTTGATGCAACTAACCTACAGCAGTTGCAGCTCTACTTGGGACACTACTGCCCAAATTCCTTTGGCTGTAATTCTCCCCAAGAATTCACCATCACATGCTACATATTTCATCAGATTTCCCATGTGACCCTAGTGGTTATCACTACATAAAAAGACATTTTTGCTCTCTCTGCTAAAATTCAACCTCCAACCCTGTGACTGATGGTGGCAATTATCCTTTTACCATGTAGAAGGAGCATGCAACACATTTTATGACTTTATGCTGAGATACCTGATCCCTTGAAAGAAAAATCTATGAATCTGTCCAGCTTGGTTCCTCAAAATATAGTCAAGGAAGTGTGTCTTTGGATGCTCACACATTCCTCCAGTTTTACTGAATGCTTAGCACACAGATACCAATGCTAGTCAAGCCTGAAGCCCAACTCTTGTCGCTTGCTCACTCAATTCAAGAGCGAGCAATATAGGAGGGCCAAATTAGGAGAGAGAGAAGGGCCAAATTAGGAACTGCTTAATTGAATTTACTGCACCTATGCTAAACACTAGCTTAGGAAGGAAGTGTACTGGACTCCTAACCAGCACAATTAGACAAAGGAGAATAGAAACTCTGCAGGAGGACTTGAAAATACCTGATCCTCATTAGTGAGCTTTTAAAATAGTCCAGCATTCCTCATTCCATGTGTCTTCTGAGAATGATTTCTCCATTTCTCATTATGTATGAATGCCAGTGCTTTGTGCAACTCCAGTGCACAGTTGATTAATAAAGTCAAAATTAGAAACAGGGAGCTTTCCTTTTCTTAGCATCTACTGCAGTTTTCTCTCTTTTATTTGATTTTCTATGATCTGAAAAATAATACTTACTGGAATAGAGGCTACATATTTTATCATATAAGGCCCTGAACACTGTGTGGTATCATGCTTTTTTTTTTTTTTACAGATATTATACATTAGATCTTTAATACTTTAATTAGTCTTTTAAACAGTATAAAATATTTTGGAAAAACACATTAATAACCACTGTATATTCAGACACCATTTTGTTTTCAGAAGGATAAGTCATGGCTTTATCTGAATTATGTATAAAGTATTCAATATCTTTCAAGTGTCACAATGCCATCAATCCGCTGTGACTAAATTCCTCTTCCATACAGTAACTAAAGCCACGAATTTCAAATCAATTCTAAATTATTTTAGCTGGCTACAAATTACACAACCTTCTTCCTACCACTGCAGCCAAGGTTTTACTTGCGCAGCTAGCTAGCCCTTTATTCAACTTTATTTTATAGGCGTATAATTGAGTGTACATTTGCTCTTCCAAATAAATGATTGTGTCCATGATTACAAATGTTTGGGTTGTTTGTTTTCTTTCCCCCTCCTTCGCCCCCAGATTTTGCCTGAGATTATGCAATTCTTAGTTCTGTGATATTTGCTATAGCAACTAGCCTGGTGTTTTCATTTGTTTCATCTTCAATCAGCTCAGATTTTTAGTTTGAAAAATTTCATGGAAAAACCCCCTGAAAACAGTAATATTCCCTACCAGCCTAGTACATAAAAAGAAGGAAAGATAAATGGAGAGGATTTCATCCATCTGCATCTTCAAATGAACCTGATGCAGAAAGCAGACTTTGAGAGAATCACAAACTCACAGAAATATTGGTTGGGAAGGAACTTCTGCTGTTTGAAGGAGGACTATTGTAGTGCGAGGACTATTGTAGTGCAAGAACTGGGACAGCTGTGACTTTGTTTAGCTGAGTTTTAGTTTCAGGATGGACTTTCTATAGCCTCTCTGGATACCAATACCCTTTAATAACTGCACTGCTCTCCTGAAAAAGTTGTTCTTTTTGACCAATCTGAACTTTCAAGTTGAAAGTCATAGCTGTTGCCCCTTGTTTTTCCTTCTGTTTCTGCAGAGAAGAATTTGGTTCTGTCACTTTTGAAAAACCTGTTTAGGTCATTATAGGAAGGTATTAAATCACCTGTCAACCTCCTCTTTGCCAGACTGGGCAAGCCCATTTCTCTACACTGTTCCTCCTCTATTGCGTGCCGTTAGCCTTCCTGATTCCTTTCAGCTTCTCAATATCCACCTGGAACAGTAGGCCCAAAACTGGACAGCCTTACCTTAGTAACATGGAAGAAGATAAATTCATCTTCTGAATCAGACTCTTCCAGGGTGTGGGTATTTCTTGTGCATTTGTGAATAAGGTGTACTCTTGGCACATACTCTGCTGTAACATCTGGGTCCTGACCAGGGCTATTGCTCAGTTGCCTTCCCAGTCTTGGCTGATGGAAGGCATTATTCTGTCCCAGGTCCAGATCTTTGCCCTTTACCCTTGTTAGTCCAATCCTTAAGTTTCTAAGCGGCCTTCTGGACTGAAGCACTAATGCTGGATGTGCCATCATTCCCTCTGATTTAGTATTGCCCACAGATTTGCTGCTGCTGGGTTCTGTCTTGTCACCCAGGTCAGTGCTGAAGCTATTGAAAAAATATTGTGTCAGTACTGACTCCTGGCTAAGTAGCTATTCCAGTCAGATGTCAAGCTATTGATTACTTGCCTGTGATTCTCGTTGTCCAGCCAACTTTCAGTCCATCTGTTTGTCCTGCCTATCTCAGCTCAGACTCCAAATCAGAAAGCTGTGGAAGGCAGAGTCAAAAGTTTTACTAAATTCAAGCTTTTTCACACCTAGCCCTTTGTCCTCATCCCCATAGTCAATCATTTCGTTGCAGAGAGCAGTCAGGCACATCAAGCTTCATTTTTCCCTGGGTGAAACTATATTGACTTTTTCTGATTACTTTCCCATCATTGTCAAATAAATTTGTACAATATATCTTTTTACCCTTTGGAGAAAGAGTGGCTCAAGAAGATATTTGCAGATGACCTGGTCAGCTTCCAATTTTTGTCAGATGATAGTAGAACAAACCTTGCAATGAAAAACTAGAATCCTTTCAGCTGTACCCATGGATAACAGAGTTACCACAGTAGTTCAGAAGTTGGCCATGGAAACTGGTTACTAAACTTTTCAGCTCATCTTTGATGACAATTTACATTAATACTGTAGAAAAGTAGCCAAATCACTATGCATTTAAGATAATAAACTAATTGGAATCAGCTGCAGAAATTTTTTACCAAAGCTTCATCTTGCAAAAATACTGCAGTACCACTTGGAATCTAGGTCATTGGTCAACTCCCTGAATGATTTTCTTTGCTACGTCATTTATTATAGCTTTAAAATACATAATTCATTTTAATGCACCTTTCTGTACATTATAGCCACAGCTATGTATTTCCTGGCTGTCTCTAAAATTAACTAGTTAAACCAGGTGGTCTATAGTTCTTATTAAAGTAAAATATATGGGAACAGGAAATCATCCTGCAGTATCACCATCTTACAGGTTTTCAGGTAGATACACAACATTATAGCTAAAGGACAAAATGTGGTTTCAGAGCTAATAGGAGCACCATAGTGCTCAGATAACTGCAGGAGAAGTGTAGGGGACAGAATAAAGGACTCTATGTAACTTTTGTAACTTTTGTAACTTTTGTTGATTTTGCCAAAGCTTTTGCTACTGTGAGGACCAGCACAGCCAAGTCAGGTATGGAAATGCACTTTCTGAGCCCTTTCCAATAGTCAGTGGTGTGAAGCAAGGCTGTGTTCTTGCACCAACTCTATTCACAATCTTTTTCAACATGATACTCCAAAGGGCCACAGCAGACCTCGATGAAAAAAACAGTATCTACATCAGATATCGTACTGATGGGAGCCTTTTCAACCTAAGGTGACTGAAGGCCCACACTAAGACCTTAAATCATCTTGTCTGTGAGCTCCTTTACACTGACACCGCCACCCTTGTTACCCACAGAGAAGTCATCATCATGGCTAGGCTTCGCAAATGAAGATCTGAGAGGGGTTCTACCCACGCTTGCTACAAGCGCGCTGATGGCTAGAAAGGCCAATGGGAGATAGACAAGTCTGATTGCAGAAGGCACAGCAGAAAGACTCCCCAGGTGATATCGACGAGACACGATTCTTTCTGCGTTGTCTTTTCTCCTCAAGAGTGATCCTGCATGTGTTCTCAAAAGCAGCAGCAGCGTTATAGATGGTGTGTCTCCAGGCCTCCCGATTGGAGGCCAAGGTAGACCAATGGTGGTGATCAATATGGCCAAGGCTGAGGGATTGTTTCAGGCAGTCCTTGTATCTCCTCTTCGGGGCTCCTCTCTTGCGGCAGCCAGCGGCAAGTTCCCCATAGAGCACCATCTTAGGGAGGCGATGGTCCTGCATCCTGGAGATGTGTCCTGCCCAACGCAGCTGTGTTCTCAGCAGCATGGCCTCAATGCTCATGACTGCTGCCTGTTCAAGGACAGACGTGTTGGTCACATAGTCAGTCCAGTGGATGTTTAGGATTGTATGGAGGCAGCGCTGATGGAAGCATTCTAAGAGACGCAAGTGGTGCCGGTAAATGACCCAGGATTCAGATCCACATCCTGCTTTGTAGAGGCTGCTGAACCTTTTTGGGCTAGAAGTCAGCTTGAAGAAGACAGAAGTTTTATATCAGCCTGCACCTCAGGAAGTCTTTCATCATCCCCATATCATCATTGGCGAATCAGAGCTCAAATCAGTCCAGTAACTTAATTACCTGGGAAGCATCATCTCCTCAGATGGAAAGATTGATGCTGAAATTGACAACAGGTTAGGAGAGACATACAGAGCTTTTGGTAAACTCCATAAATAAGTTCGGCAAAACAAACACCTGAAAAAAAGTACAAAGATCAGTGTTTACAGAGCCATCATACTGTCTATTCTTCTATATGAGTCTGAATTATGGGTCAGCTACTGCCACCACTTGCGTCTCTTAGAACGCTTCCATCAGCGCTGCCTCCGTACAATCCTAAACATCCACTGGACTGACTATGTGACCAACACGTCTGTCCTTGAACAGGCAGCAGTCACGAGCATTGAGGTCATGCTGCTGAGAACTCAGCTGTGCTGGGCCGGGCACATCTCCAGGATGCAGGATCATCGCCTCCCTAAGATCGTGCTCTATGGGGAACTTGCTGCTGGCTGCTGCAAGAGAGAAGCCCCGAAGAGGAGATACAAGGACTGCCTGAAACAATCCCTCAGCCTTGGCCATATTGATCACCACCATTGGTCTACCCTGGCCTCCAATCGGGAGGCCTGGAGACACACCATCTCTAACACTGCTGCTGCTTTTGAGAACACACGCAGGATCACTCTCGAGGAGAAAAGACAACGCAGAAAGAACCGTGTCTTACCCATACCGCCTAAGGAGACTTTTGGCTGTGCCTTGTGCAACCAGACTTGTCTATCTCCCATTGGCCTTTTTAGCCATCAGCACGCTTGCAGCTGATGGGCTACACAGTAAGGGCCCTTCTCAGATCTTCATTCGTGAAGTCTAGCCATGATGATGATGAGCTAAAGGGCAAGATGGAGAACATATTGTGCTTTACAATACAACATTCCTGATGGCATACCAGCCATCACTTTATATAACATCAATAAGACTATCTCTAAATTTTCAGAATATTGGGAAAACAGACACCTATGCTGCAATCCAGGTTTCCAGTGTGCTTAAATCTGTTTGCAAGGTCTGACATAGAGTGGTTTAACAGAAAAATGTAAGAGAGAGTGTTATTTCTGAAATTAGAAAAAAAGTCAAAAAAGACTTAAGGTAAAAACACTTCAATGTACCTAAACTGAGGGACACACACTTTGAATACTGTACCCCAGGCTTCTGCTTATCAACAGCTTCTGATAGTGATGATGAAATAATTTTCTCATTTCAATTTATTAATATAGTTCAGCCCAAAGACTTATTCCACAGCTATGAAAGATGCAGTAAATTTAAGCAAAACCTATCATACATATGGCAAATTCTGTATTAGCCATAAACAAACTGTAAAATGGTTTTGCCAGCCAATTAAACTCAACTTTTCTATGTGAAAATAACTAAAAACTATTAATGGAAAACAAGTTAATTCATTACATCAAGATTTCCTGCTTATTGATTTAAATTATGATTAAAATGATTTAAATTCCTCCACCCTGCTTCTTTCCTTGCCAGGTTGTGCTCTTGCCATTACAAGTATGGGGGACCAAACAAAATGGTTTTTCTTCTGGGCTAGAAATGGATAAAATATATTTTCTGCTTTCAGAAATTAACTTTTGAACAGAACGAGAACAAGGTCAGAAGCATGGGATAACAGATGTGTTACCAGCTCCTGGTCTTTTTCTGCCCATGTCAATTTGGCCAAGAGTTGAAAAGTCATTGAGAAATTACTTTCTCAAATAATTTCTTGCTCTTCTTTTCCATTTTGCCCTGTTGTTCATTTCTGCCAAATTTTTGCTAGTTTTTAAGATGTCTTACATTTTGGTTGACAGCGCATTCCAGCTATTCAAAAGAAAGGTAGATTCTCTGTTGGTATTGCATTTACAAAATATTTTATCCTTCTCTGTGGAAAATTCAAAGGTAATATTTCTTTACCACTGTAAACAGTCCACTGAACTTCCTCACTTGCAAGATGATCAGATCCCATCAAAGCAGTTTATGATTGTATTCGTCAGAATCAAATTCACCTTGGACGTGATTTTTATACCAGGTAGCAGTCCGGGTCTTAGCTTTCCCTCAGGGTAAAAGTTGTCCTGACTTCTATTCAGCAAAGAGGGGCTCGGTGCAGCAGGCAATGACTAACACAAGCATGAACATAGTAAATGGAGGTGCAGATTAATAAGGCATAGTGTTTGTGAAGACAGTCAGTGTGGTGGCCACCAGCTTCTGTAGGAATCAGTAATACCTGGCATATGATGCTCAAAGATAAGAGCTGGATGAATTTCAGGTACCGGTAATTACTCAGGTCTGGAACTAAAGAGAAACAGACATTTTTCCAAGGAATGACTGAGAAGGGAAGCGTTGCAAATAGCACAGCCTCTGGTTAAATGGAGACATTTGGAAATGTAGCAATTTGCAGAATAACTACGGAAAACAGAGAGGCTAGGTCCTTCATGTCTGGCCCTGCACAAACCTCTGCAGTTTAGTCACAGTAGATGTCTCTGCATGAGCACTGGGTTTTGAGTCAGATGTGCACTTTTGAAGTAGATTTCCTGCTCATCCCCACATGCTCTGGTTCACAGTTCCAGGACTGCACATGCTTCTTTCAGGTGATGCTAAACAAGGGAGGCAGCCCTTGCTGCTGAGCACTCAGATGAGTGGTAATCTGAGCTAACCCCTCTCTGAAAGGCCTTTAGCACAGGTAACAGGGAGTGTGGCATAAGAACCTTTCCAGCTTCCCTTCCACTTCACAGTAAGGAGAAAATACCAGTGATTATTTGACCTCAGTTGACTTTTCTGAGTTGTTTTACTTTTCCCCTGCATTGATTAAGTAACTTAATTTCTCAGAGTAAATGTACTGTACACTATTATTAAGTGTGTGTTGCTTGGGCATTTTGCCTTTAGGTAGCTATTTCTTTTCTGAGCTAGAGACCCATTAAAAAGCTTCACTGTAGCTATCATGTATTGTTAGCCCATAAAATTTATGTCACGCACACTGGTTTGCAATGGTTGACGTGAAACTGAGCAGAAGTATAGCACAGCCGTTTTAACTTGTATCTGTGGTACCATGTCATGAGTAGTGAGAGCAATTAATCCTGTAATTCCTTTCATTTTAAAGCCCACTCCTACATTTTATTTAACCTCTCTATTTGATATTTATATCTACGTGACATGTGGATTTAAAAAATATGTAAATAATACTTATTTATAGATATTCTCAAAGAATATCTGTAGGCCAAAGAGGGGAAAATATTTTTAAACTCTCTTGAACGTGCTCAAAACCCTGATGCAAATCCTATATCAATGACTCTTGTATATTTTATATTTACCTCTTTTCTCTTGAGTCAAAGGTTAGAAACTACAAAGGAAGACAAGTACAGATTGAATTTTAAACTCCAGTTGCATAAAAAATACACCACCCACCCAAATTGCTGCCTGATCCTACATACAGCCATGTACATTTCATTAGTTTGGCTACAAAATACATCAAAGAAGCAGTTGATTCTATTTGCCTTTTTCTTTTAGTGCCCAGGGGACTTATTGGTGTTTTCATTATATGCCTAATTCTCCACTGTGTCATATCTCTTGGGTATCTCAAGAAGTTTTAGTTATACAGTACTCTTAGCTGTGGATAATCACTATAATATGTCAAACATTTGACTGTGTTGCCATTGAGTGCAATGGACCCTCAGTACAACACAAAAAACTCTTATGAATCACATTATTCTGAGACAGCAATACAGGCAGACCTTAAATCATACTGACACAAGTCCAGTTATCCATATCATTACTTTAAATTAATGTTTAAATGCAGAATGGGTAGTTAGGTGGATAAGTTGAAGAACAAGTGCTTTAATTTTATGAAATATACTTGTAGTTGATAAATATAGCATTGGGGATTTCAGAACATTCTACAAAAGAAAGATATATACGGTTTTACTTTTTACAAAGAAATAATAAACTGTTGTATCCAATATGAAGTATGACAGAAACATATGCTTTCACAGGATAACTAAATTATTTCTGTTCTAAATTTCAATAATGTAATACATTAAAAATAAAAACTGAAAATTAGATGATTGCTTTATATTGAAATGTAACACCTTATATGTATTCAGAAAAAAAATACAAAAACTATGTTCTTTCTCTAAAGACACTGGATAAGACAACAAGTACACAAATGCTACGTTTATCTTTGGCTTATGTTGGATTTTATTTGCTTTCACTTTTTCACTTTTCTGGAGCAATTTACCATATTGAAGATAGCAGATTTTGAATAGAGCTGATGCAGTTCAACAGTTTTGTCTCAAATTTTGAATGGAAATTTATTTTTAATTCACATTTTGTGTTATAGTTCCTTTTTTATATATAGTGAACAGTTCTACTCTCAAATGATTTGGTTTTAATTTATGAAATTAAAAAGATCTGAATACTTTAACACATTATGCATATAAAGAATGCCTAAAAAGGACTAAAAGTGATTCTATAATGAAAATTATTCATGTACTGTCATTCAAAAGAAAGTAAAGACTGTTTACTAAGAAACCAAATTTTTGTGTCTCTAGTTAAAAATCAGCTATAAAACATGCTCTTGCCACCATACAATTTAGAAAAAATCAAGACCATATGCATTTTCCCAGAAGAGAACAAGCATGGTGTACTATCAAGGTACTGATATAAATAATAGTGTTCAGTTCCTTGACCGATTTACCTTCCTTAGAATTGATTTGACATATAAATATGTACACATTTGTGTACAGGGATTGTACCTATGGTATCTAATTAGTAATACCAATAGTAGTTGATGATAAGTAAATTCTTAAGAAATAAAAATACTAGGTTTTATTTTTTATGTTACCCATATCTATATCTGTGTCCTTATCTATGTCCATATCTATGTTTTTATCTATATAGGTATCTGTACCTAGAAATGAAAGCTGCATATTTTATGGATATTGTCATTTAGATATTGCTGTTAATGAACTTTGTTCACAGTTCAAAATACAGCAGATATAAGGACCTACACTAAACTCTCATTCAAGGTTCTATGTAGCTGTATTTTAGTGCAAAAAAAAAAAATGAAATCATATTAAAATTAAACTGAGTTAGGGAAACTATTTCATATTTATTTTGCATCAGTCAGTATTTTTAATTTAGTCTTATTTTCAGCCTTTTTATTTTCTATAGTCAGTCATTATGAGGTTTTTACGGAATTTAAAAGAATGTGGTTAGTTCTTGAACAGTGTAATACAATACAAAGTTGAAAAGCGATTAGAAAGTTCTGTAACACTTAGATGTACTTGTGGTTTGATCTAAATATTTCTTGGGTTTAGAAATGCAAATTAAAAAAAACAAAACAAAAACAAACCTTTCTCAAAAATCCTTATCTTCACATGAATAGGACTTCTGAGTTTCTATAGCCATAAATTGGGCCATATACTGCACAATTCAGGGAAGTGCAGTATATGAAGATGACTTGCCTACTGTTTATACAGCACTTAGAGACTTTTAAATGCTCAACTAGAAAAAGAAGAACAAAACCAGAAGCTTATCATTACCTTTTTCTCAAAAAATTTATGAACTTTTTATAGGCTTCAATCAATGCTTGTCTTTACATTGCAGTCAAACTCAAGATAAAATTAAGAAGTCTTGTCTTCCTTGAGCCTTCAAAACTGCTGATTATATTCTTGCCTATCTGTGAACTTAGAAGTAGCATTCAACTTTGCAAATGATCATATTTTTTCTGTTTCTACCTGTAACAAGAATGTATGGAAATACCTTTCTTCTTATGCAAAAGTGTAGTCAGCACCTATAGACTACAGCTATCAACAGGTGGCGTACACAAATTTGATCCTTGCAGCTCTTATGAGCCTGTCAGCTCATGAAGGATGTTACTTCTGTCCTCACAAAACTCTGCACAGGGTAGCAGCATCCAACAGATGTAGAAATGTGTGGCATTCCCAGGGAAGAGCAAACTGCTTGGTATTTAAAGTGATCAGGGAACAGATTGTGTATGGGGATCAAAATATTCTCTTCACTCTTTTGGCAGTCTACTAAGATGAAAGATTAACAGTATTCAACTGTTCAATTAGAAGGATTTTTAAAAATGGCTTCCTCTCTCTTTCTAGTAAGAAGGAGGAAACTCAGTATGCAAAACCAAAAGAATCATGGCATATGATACACTGAGAACAAGAAGTTTGCTTTTCTTTCACTTTTTCAAGGCTCCTGAATCAGTTGCATCAATATTTGAAACGAAAGAAATATTCTGACTCTAAACTAGACTATTGATGGTATTTCAGGTCTCTGAAATAAGGATCTGAGGGAAAAAATTTAAACATGTTTAATATGACAAATGTTAAAAAATTTCTGAAGCCTCTGAAATGTTTGCATTGTTTGTAATATTGATATCACTGAGGCATAGCACCACACTGAAGATTTATGTGACTATAATACTAAATTAAACCTAAATTGATTCAACAAATTACTGCATATAAGAAAAAGCTGAATAATTTAAAAAATCAATATGAATAATTTGAGTAACTGGAGAGTACAGAAGAAAACTGTTGCATAGGTTAATGTTTATTGTACATCTATTTAGTGACTATCTTGAAGCAATAATTATTGAATTAAAGTATGAATATGAGATATTTTATAAGTGCACAATAGGAGAAGGTGTAAGAAACAGAGGCAGATAGTTTTCAAATATCTGAGGACTGTGCTAAAAGTATTTGGACTACATTTTGGCAGAGGAACATGTGCAAAATTTAAGTCCCTTACTACTTTTCATGCTGCTGCTTCAACCAGTAAGTGAAATATTGGAAGTAAAAATGTCCTGGGATGTAAGGTCATTTGAATTTAGAAATTACTGAACGCCATGCAAGTCCTAACATCATTTTAGTAGTAAAGATGGACAAAAATTTATTCTGACAATTATTGCATTTTTTTTATTTAGTATAAAACAATTGAATTTTTAATATATTTTAGGAATCAACAGCAGAATGGGAAAAAAAAGAACAGAATGAGACCCACTTTAAAAATACATGAAAAATGTGAAAACAATAATTAAAATACTGTTTTCATTTCCTGAAAAGATAGCTGTAATGGTTAGGAAAATTATTTAAGATTATTTTGGATTTTATAAAAAGTATAAGAAAAAAATTTTGCTGTTTTATAGTACTACTATATAAGTAGTTTTATAGTACTACTACTATAAGTTCAAACTACAAGTTGCCAAATGATTGCTTCTGTTTTCTAATCTATATTCTTTAGGATTAGCTAAGAGCCACTTAGGAAGGAGCGCTATAGGTTATGAACACACTAACTGATTTAAATAATTTTGTTTATTATTTTTGTACTCTAACTCAGCTAATTCAGGGTGTTTTGTATCCCCTGAACTTAAAGGCTTATGTCCTCTCTTTTTTGCAGCCTCCAGAGAGCAGGGAAAAATCAAGTCAAACCATCATCCTCACTTTTCTATTTTTCAGTGGAGATAACTGCATTGCATTTGTGTGCACTGCAATTTAAACTTCAGGGAACATAAAATATGAATAAGTAAAATGTTTTATAGCACCGTAATTTATTGATCAACATTCATTATGAATTCCTGAGGGGGGAAAAAAAAAAGTATCTCACAGTTGTGCTTGAATTCTTTAACTTGCTGATTTAGTGAAAAAAGTCTATCACTATTTCATAAAAACATTTGATTCCACACCTCAGTATAGTGTCATATTCAAGAAAAATCAGCAGAGGTCTGATTGTTGAGGATTTTCCTTCCTAGGCTCTCTGCCACAGCCAGGCGTGGGAGTGAGGGACCCCATGCTTCTGCACAGACAGGAAAGAGGGAATGGAGTTATATATAGTACCCAGTGTAAGGCTTCATGGAAATAGTCTGGAAACAGATGCCCTAGGTGTGAAGCACTATGTTTAGAATTTCATGTTCAAAAACAAAAATTCAAAGAATTAAAAGGTTAACAGTTGAATTCATGGTGGGTTTGTTGTTTTGCTTTTTTTTTATTTTTTTTCCCCTAAGAGAAGGGAAAAAGGTAAAGGTTACCTGGAATAGAAGACATTTGGGGATAAAGTTTATTCTCAGTAAGGAATTTTTCAAAATGTAACCACTTATTTTTCCCTAAATAACTCACAATGAATAAGACATGTACAGACCAAACAGGCCAGTCATTTCAGTAATGCAGTCTTACATCTGTTTCTCTGGGCTTCTGTCTACTGCACAGAAACCTTATTTTTCTGTAGAAACATGGCTCAGTTTGGGATCCATTATTCAAGATGCTCCTTGTACATGGTGGCACACCATAGAGTAGGCAAAGATATCCATCTTTAATAACACTTATCTCCCTGGATTTCTCTTCTTATTGACTATTTCTCCCTACAGCTTGGCCAATTTCCACTCCTTTTCCCTTTCAGGTCCACCATTCAGGAAAAAGAAAAGAACTGCATTGAGGAAGTGAATATTGTGATTTTTTTATATAATCAGGTTCTCCCAAAGGCTGGAAGGAAGAGGTGGCATTCCAGAGGGGTTCTTTCTTCAGAGTCACCCAGGGAAGTATTTAAGTTTATTATGGCATTGCTAAGGCAAGGTTAAAGGTCATGCAATAAAGCGATAAAAGGAAAGAAAATCACAAACAAGACTGAAATGTACTATATGCCTTTTTTAATTAGTCACCACAGGTACCATCTGAGCAGCTTTATCAAGTACGGTATTGTACTTCAGTTTCACAGGACGTACAAGGTACATTTCAGCTGCAAGTTAATTTAATTGCTTTTATTCTAACTCATTAATATTCTTTTATTGCAGGTTTCTTTGTGGACATAAATGACCTTGGAGGGAGTATGCAATTTCAAACGTACATAAATTTGCTGATAATGCTGAATTGGACTGGACTGGTAAATAGAGTAGGGAGACAAGTGTTTGAAAATTATTGGCTTGGATAAGGCTTGGAGGCTGATAAAGGAGCTCGTTCAGTTTAGCATGAAGAAGTGTAAGATAATAAAATGGGGCACCAGAAACAATCATAGTTTTTTGGGGCTAAAATCATACAATTTTCAGAACTTGGAACAAACAGACAATTCAGAGTAAAATTGATGGCAATGAAGACTGTACCTTTGCAATTTTACATGCTTACATTCAAGTCTTCAGTTATTCTGAAAATGTGGAACATGAGTCAAATGAGGAGCATGAGCCAAAATCACCTCTTACAAATGAGATTGAGAATAATATATGAATAGAAAACATGAGGTGTAAAATCTCAGTTACCCATTTTATTTTCTATTACTGATTAAAGCAATTTCCAGATTAATTTGAAACTCTGCAATATCTTCCAGCAGCACCAAGAGATTGCTTTGCTCTCCAACCAACATAAAGGGCTTGATCTTTCAAAAATGAATAAATAGCCTGATCTAGCAAAAATAAGGAAAGTTTCTAGTTTCCTCATCAAAATTTCTCTGCCACTCCTGTTTTAAAGACTGTATATTTGGCAGTGAAATCCACTGTGCCTGGCAATTGTTAATGCTTATATTATAATTCTTAAGAATCCTAGGCATGAACCAAGTCTCACTTTGCTTCACAAGATAAGCACCTGCATCAACTACAGATGACCTATTAAAGAATATTTGATTTATAAATATAAATTTCAATGACAAAGAAGGTCTAGGGATAACCCACTTGTTTAGCAAACATTAAGAAATTAAGCTGTCTTTCACTGTGTCCATCTCCCATGGTGAAATCAAGTTACCTGAAAGAATTCCTCTACTTCCTTTGTCTTCTCTTGTCCTTGCATCCCCTGCCCGTTGTCCCAGCCACAGGCTTTCCATTCCTGTCTTTCTTGGGCTCTGTCCCCTTTCCCAGACTGCCTCAACTAACTAGACCTTCAGCAAAGCATTCCCTTGTTTGGGTAACCAAACTGGCATCGCAGGAGGCTGTTGAGTGCTGAGGTTGGCAGAAGGTGGAGTGTGGAGAAGAAAGCCTTCAGCCAGGGGCAAGGTGTGGGAGATGTTGCTGCCTGTGGAAATCTGCTTCATTGTCCCAGACCACAGAGGATAATTGGTCTTCCAATTATCCAACCCTTTATCCAGCTTTCCTGGGCAAGAGTCTGAGCACCAAATAAATGGGAGTTGAACAACATCAGAGAATACATGGCAACACTGCACTTCCCAATAAAAAAATAGACCCTTTCTAGAAGAAGAACACAAATATTAGTGTTCCCGCTGGACGGTTTGTAAGTCATATTTAAATTGTCAAGCAAAACAAAACATTTGACCAATTTCTTTTTACCTGTAAAAAAAAGGGTCAGTCTATACTTCATATCTCGTAGCAACTCATCCAAGAAGATGTTTTAATATTGTAACCTGGATATTGTTAAACAAAAGAAAAATGTTCTGTGTCAATCAGTACTACTTAAAATTGGAAAAGTAGTATGGGTTTAAACAAATAGAAATATAAGCTTAATTCCAATAAGATAACATTCAAGTTATTTTGCTTTTAGTTTATTACCAGATCAAAGCCTAAAAAATTAGTTATTAGTTCTTTTTCAATTAATTGAATAAAAAAATAATTAGATTTTTCATTTGCTTCTGTCGTTAATGGAAGACATTCTAGAATTTTTTGGTTTATTTAAAGACAGTGAAATATGTTAAAAATAGTCTAGGAAGAAAATTATTGATTCTTTGGAGAAATATAGGAGCAAAACCAAATGAATCTTTTCTAAAAGGAAAAAAAAAAATCCAAAGTTTTTTCTTTGTTATCTTTGAGTTTTCACAAATATGTATCTTTGTGGTTGTGTGATCAGACTGCTCCATCCTTCATGCCATTTTCCATGAGGATTTCCATTTGTTCAGAATCAAAATACTTTATTTCCAGCTGTTGCTCCCTCCCTGATGTAAAATATAATGAATAGTATTGACAACGTAAGTCTTAAAAAAGGCCTAAAAATACTTCATATAAATTCCAGGAAAGTTGCATTTTCTACCTGATACTACAGCTGAAGCACATTTAAATTGTCACAGAGATTTAATTTGTGTATTTCTCTGCTTCAAATGTGAGTGATAAAGGTGGGTAAGAAATCACCTGTCTCACTTCAGACAATGTTTCTGATGCTGGGCAGCAAACTGGAGGTGAGCAGCTGTTGGTGAACGTGTACAATACCAGTACATTCTCTGACCTGATCCCTAAAGTAACTGACCCAGCACACCTGTTCTAAAGGAATTGGCTGCGACTCCAAGGGGAAGGAGAACACAAAGCTTTTAACTCTGCTGCTTCATGCAGAAAATTCAGGAAAATTGCTTTTCATCCTCAGAACAGAAAGTAGCATTTATAACCCAAGCAGAATGCCTGCAATTGTGGGAATCTGCACCCAAGAGGTGTCCGATCCCCTGGGCTGGGCCTGACCTGGGGGGACTGTCCCCTGGCCCATGGAGAGCAACTTGGTGTTATGCGAAGACCGTGGAAGAACTGGCAGTAGTGGCAGACAGAAAGAGAAAGTATAAGGAAGAGGCAAAAGGGTTTGTGCAAAAGGGTTTCTCCTCTGATTGCGTTTTTCAGGATACATTTCAACTTGAGTAGTTTTACCATGCACACTGGTATTTATTAGATGAACATAGAAGTACAGAACATAGACTTGTTGTGGCAGGTGTTCAAAGTCATGTAAATCCAGGTGAAGCCTTTTGTAGCATAATATTTTGCCTGAATGCAGTATTTAACTAAAACATCTAAACTTGTTACATGGTGACCTATCCCGGATTTTGGATATCTCTTTGTGGGCCCAATGGATTGTCTACGAAAGTAAAATGAATAGGCAAACATGTATAGAATGGATCAGCAAGTATGTCCAGTACAGAACGTATAAAGATATGAATGCTGGACCTTAATGCATTGGCAGCTCTATTTGTTTTCAAGGAAATGGGGAGAACAATGCTGAGAAAATACCTTTACAGATTTGTCAGAAACATTAAAAAAAGGGAACAGATTAAAGATGAATTTTGAAATTCAAAGTATTTTTAAATTTAAAAAATACATAATTTTCCAAGAGATAGTGTAAGATTCAGTATAAAACTGGAAGAATTCAAATTAAATGTTAGGTGCCATTTAGTCTCAAAATAATAATAAAATAACAGTAAATTTAAAAATTCAGAACATATTCTTCCTGAATTTGAAAAACAGTAATGTGCCAGCCAGAAAGTTTAATACAAGTGTATTTTCATTTTATGATGACTCATTTCACTCATTTTCATTTGTATACTTCTTTTTTTCCCATAAAATTTATTTCTATTTTTACCATAAAATTTTAAATATTTAACATTTTTATTGTATTTTATTTTGTTTGAACATTTGTTTATGAAATAAATTAAGATGAGCATGTCAAATATTGAAACCAATAGTATTTAAATAAATATTTGATGTGTTCATTTTGTTTTATTTCCTAAATAAATTGTCAGACAAAAGATATGCTAATTTAAATCAGGGAAAAAAAGGAAAATGGCATCAAATTTATATAAAAGTCAAATTACAAATGAAGAAACTTCAAAACTGAACATCCAGCAGCTGCTGCACACTAATTCTGGTCTTCTTACCCTTGATGGCACAGGGCCAGTTGTATCACACCCCTCAGAAACATGCCGCAGCACTGACCCTATAAGGTCACTTTAAGGGTGGGATGATCCAGGACTATCTGAGTAATTCCCAGCACAGGAACTATTCTGGGCTATGCTTTTTGACTGACGTGTGCCTGGTGCCAGGGCTGCAGGAAGAGAGATAGGGAGGCAAAGGGAGTAGGGAAAGGATGGCTGGAGCTGTGGGAGGCTTCCTGTTCTCCCACAATTTGCTGTGCCCACTTAGACAAATATCTAAAGGGTGCCAGAGGATGGCTGTGAAGTGAAACATGGTTTTCAGAAAATAATATAGGTACCCTGGCCTACTACCTGCATTTTACGTCATTCAGTTCACCTGATAGGGCTACCTGGAATATAGGGCATATGTTGGGAATTTGGGAAGCAGCTTTCAGGGGAAGAGTGGAAGGCTGAGAAAGATGCTGTTTTTTGGCCTCAAGCCTGAGCTAAAAAAGTGGCTTCAATAGTTAATAAGGGGTCAAAGAGAGAGAAATCTGATGCACTGGATATATCTCTACATGCCATATAAAACAGATTTTTTTTTTTTTTTTTAACCTGTCAGCTCTGTGCTGCTTTCAGGAATATGCAAGAAAAGAACCTTGTGCTATGGATGTGTTGCTTACCAAGAGTGCTACCATGTCCTCTGTTGTGAGGGGCCAGAGCAGAAGAGGACTGGATCAGTTTGTATGTGTGCACACACAGAGCCATTTGAAAATATTTCCCAGGGTCCTACTTGGTAGACAGGTATGCCTGGCTGTGTTTACTTTAATTTTGCCAGGTGAGATGTGGTGTCAGGACCCTGCAGTGTGATCTAGCTGCAGATAAGGAGCCATCATTTAGAAGCTGGTGCATTTGGTTCTTTCAGTTGCTGTGGGAGGAAATGAGAAAATGATGTCTCAGGATATCTCTTTTGAAGACCTAGTTTTCTTTGATTGGGGAACCCCCTGGACTGGAATTTACGACTGAGTCTGATGGTGCTGCCACCGACGGCAGCAGCAGTGCCTCCATCCATTGCTGTTGTGGTCTCACTGGAAGATGGTACCTTAGAGTAGGAGAAGAGACTCCTAAGCTGCAGTATTTTGATTTCCAGGCCTTGCTCATCATTTGGAAGGCTCTGCAATGCTTCCCTTTGAAGATCCAGTTTAGCACAGCTTAGTGCAGATACTTATGCTGAGCTGGGATGGGTGTACAGCCCTGACCCTGGACCTTGATATAAGCCATCTTGAGTTTCTTTACTATGTGTATGCGTGCTCTGAAAATCCACCACTTCCCCTTACCGGGAAACTTCCCAGGAAACAGGTGGAATTAGACAGCTGAACAGCCTTGATTCTGGTCTAGCTTCTCAAGGATAAAAAGGACTTATCTTCCTATGCCCTTCTATGGTCTACAGCTTCTGGCAGCTTTCTGTCTTTGAGAAAGTGACTGCTTTGCAGTTCACTGTAAACATCAAGTTGTGTTTGTAAAGCACAGCCTGTGTAGTATGAAATCATACAAGGAAAGTGAGCAACAGAAGAGAGCGTAGATCAAAAATGCCAAAATGGTATGGTCTCATCTGGAATACTGAAAGGAAACATTCCCTGGAAATTTCTGAATTATGCCAGTGAATTATTTAGAAAGTGAAATATGCCAATAGAAATATGCTAAATCTGTGCCAGAAAAAATAATAGAAGTCTATTGCTATAGGCTACAGCATCCAGATTCTGGGAAATGTTCCTAAAAATATTAGATATGCCCAGGGGAAAAGGCAAGATAAACCCAATTTGATACTGAATGGTATCAAGGGATATAAAAGAAAGCCGTGAGTAGTATTATAAGAGCCTCAGAACAAAATGTTATGTCAGCATTTAGATTGCACTTATGAAAATACAGAGTGGGTTAACTAAGGGTATTCTAGAATAATCTGAAACTCACAGTTTTAGAATGAGAACTGTACGTAAAAGGGGAAAAACCCCAAATACAAAGCATAAATAAAATGAAGGCTAAATCCGAGCATTGGGTTCTGCATGAAGAGGCACCTGACCTCCAGAGAAGAGAACGAAGACAGCATTCTGCCTGTCCAAGGAGACTTCCCTCCTGCAGACACCCTTTTAACCTCAGCTGAAGAAGAAGTCTTATACTTGAGAGAGTTAGATCATAAGCCTAATTATTTTTTTAATAATTTCCAGGGAATCCTGGTGTTTTGGTAAAGTTAGCATTTAGGAAACATTTAATTGTGTTTTGTAGTCCTCAACACATTTCGTATATTGTAACATTTGTGACAACTACAAACACAAATGCTATAGCTTTGCTATAGCCCGCAGAAACTAGGTTAAGCTGCTGATAGGGAAAAGAAAGTGTTAAGCATCAGCATTTATGCAGTCCTAATTGGATCTATCCTAATTGTATGTATCTCTTGTTGTTCTATAAGCACTGTTCCATCATTCTTCCACTGGCTTTAAACAGTCCTCTTTTCTACTAGGGAAGAATAAGCCTAACCAGAACTGAAACTTATTATATACATGATAGATGTCTGACTTGGCCTACATAACTCATAGCTTGTTTAGTGCTAAAGTAGGGCACAGCTAAAGAGAGAAGAGAATTAGGCAACAAATGGAATAAATGTCTCAAAAATTCCTCTGAAAAATTCCCATGCTCTACTTTGGATTTGAATCAGACCCTGGAAAAAAACATGTCGTGATGAAGCTATGGTTGACAGAACTGATTTCTAAGAGGGGAAAATAATTCAGAACATTTTATGCTGTCCTTTTTTATGTTAATTTCTGTAGGAAACCTGCATGAGTGAGTTGCTGATCACATCCTCCTAGAATTGCTGTTGGAAAGGACCCTACAAATAGTCTGACTCAAACTGGTCAAATTAATACAGCCAATATTGTCAGTGATGGTATATACAAGCCGTTTACTCTGATAAAATTAACAAAAGTCATACCTTTAGGATACAGTTTTATGTTACTGATTTTTTCTAAATCATGAGTGTTTAGATTTTAGTTATATCATACATTTAAAAAACCAAAATAATTTATTCTATGAATGCATGAGATATTAGACAAAATGAGGACAATACTATTCATAAAAACAAACAAAAAATTACTTGATCATAATTTTAAATGAACAGTTTAAATTAATAATATCTATCAATTTTTTATGCTACCCGTAATAAATTCAGTGTGAAGAAAATGTATTTAGCATAAGCAATACTACAACTACTGCTAGCAAGAGTGTAGTTTAGAGAAAACTGCAGCTAAATCCTTCCTTGTTTTCATTTCATTATTCAGTTAACAAGATCAGAACAGGAGGCAAGTAGCAAATTTCTATGTTAGGGGATCAGCTACTCAAATACCTGCATTATTTACTTCAGACTTAGGAGATCTGATGGAGGGTTACATCTGTCTTTCACATCTGTCTGTGGAAGTCCAGCTTACTTCAACAGTACTGGAATGGTCCATTCAACAGAATGGACCTTTCATTATTCTAAACTCTCTTGGTGAATAGTGCTCAATGACTGAACCAAAATGCAAAACAGACGATCGAGATAAAGTAAATTCATTAAGCACAAACTAGAAAATTTACAAAAGTAAAACAGGTCAATGCAGCATGCTGATACTATTTATCATGTTATAAAGTTGGTACATTTGAATAACACCCAAAAGTCTGAATTAAAAAACAGTGCCATTTCCGCTGACCTTCTGAAACAGCTTAGTTTTCAGAATAATATCAATACTGAATTAGTCTGCTGCAGCGAAGGTCCCAGATTGTGATTTGTCTCTGAACGCAAATACGATAAAGTCAGCCATTTCTACAGACTCTTCAAACCTTAAATGATAGTACATTCTTTCTTACTCATTTCTTCAAATGGCACTTTTGCGGATTGCAAACAATAACCTTTTAGAAAGACTGTTATGCTAATGCATACTTCTTTAGAAGCTTCCTTAGACATCGAGTAAATAGATAAATAAGTTTGCTTGTAACAAAAGGATTTTTATCAAGGCAAACTCACCAACTGTTTAGATTCATCAGATGCTGTGATTTAACTGTCTTGCTCCCAAGGAAAATTATCAATAATCTATCAGTCTCATCTTTTCTCTCAACTGATTTTTAATGCTGTTGAAAAGGGGAAAGAATATAGAAGAATCATATTCTTTATCGTGGAGAGGTTAATTTTTCTGTGCTTCTTGGATCATACACTTCATCTACTTCAGTATAAGAAATGCTTGTTTACTGTCTAGGACATTTTATCAGCAGACACAGTGAAGCCAGTACAGGTCTTCTGAAAAGGTGTAATCAGAGCTGGCTGCCTTTCCCAGGTTAATCAAGTCCTAGTAGAAAAAGACTACAGCAAAAGATATATGGTTTTGGGTGAAGGCATCCTTGAATCTTGTAGGAGACCAAGTGATCTGGTGTCCTGTGGATTGTCTTTTCTCTGTAGTTTAGGCTTGGTATATTGTACCACAAAATTTGCCAGAGTACTTCAGCAAAATTCCAAGAAATCTGTCTGGTTTTAATTTTTTTTTCCCTTCTTTTTTTTTTTTCCCTTTCTTTTTTCTTTTTAGTGTCATTTTTATTTCTAAACATATCTTGCTACTAGTAACATGAATACTGAATTAATCAGTGGAACTATCTCATATATATTGAGGGGGTGAGAACTACTCCTCATTTGCAAAATGACTGCACCATAAAGGCAATCAGCGTTTTCAGAGTTAACTATCACCTGACTCAGTGCAGGTTGTGGCAAGCAGCTTTGGAAGACAAAAGGAAGGCTAAAAATGTCTTATGCCTAGGACAGTCATTATTACAGAAAATGTCTGCCATGCTATTGTGGCATGATTGCATTTCATAACAGTTGTGAGACATTGGAGCTCTGAGGCTGATGTAAGATGTTCAATTTGCCTGCTGGCTTCAAGCAACCTGAGATTTGCCAATCTTTTGCTAAGTGGTCACAGTAAGATTTAAAAGAGTAGTTTGACAGAACATGAAATCATGCAGCATGAAAAGGAATAATTGCTTTGGAAAATTTCAGCATGTCTGTGTGTCTCAATACAAAGAAAATACTTTTTTTTTTTTTTTAACTAGAGTTGTCTAAAAAATATTACTTAAAAGTGGGCTGTCACAGGAATTGCTCTGACTAAGCTAATGCAAGGACTGAAAGTAAGGACTGTAATCAAAAGACCAAGATCAAGAAGCAGAAGCCTAATCAAAGGCAAGGCAGGAGCATGCCCAGCACACAGTTCAGCTGTCAGTAATCCTACCAGTTCAATACTGCAAGGCAGGTCCTGAGACAGCTTGTGGGGCAGATATGAGTAAAATTGCAGGCTGATGAGTACAGCAGTCATGACTGGTCAACTGAGAGCCCAAAGAGGACTCCAGGACAGGGGCTGCTGCATTTATGCTTCTGGTGTAAAGACAGTGCACTGAGTAATACAGCAGTGGTGCAACCAGCATGGATACCTATCAGTCATTTAGGCTTAAAGGCCAGGCTTTATTTCTCACAGTTTGGTCAGGTTATCAAGATGTAGGAGACTGGCTTCTGCCAGAATGCTGTCTGACATTCAATAATCCACGCAGAGCATAATTGCGACTGACAGTTAAGTTTATTCATAGAAGTTCTTATTATTTTCTGCCAGAGCGAGATTATAGGTCTACTACCAGGAAGACTGAAAACCTGACAAAGAGATTTACATTACATGGATAGGAATAATTTTTTTCTGTATTGTCAAGAGGCTTGTGCTGCAAGCCTGCTGGTATTTTGATCAATAGTGCACTCTTGACACTT
Source organism: Empidonax traillii (assembly GCF_003031625.1). Lineage (NCBI taxonomy): Eukaryota > Metazoa > Chordata > Aves > Passeriformes > Tyrannidae > Empidonax > Empidonax traillii. Next base: position 951,221 of record NW_020955268.1, read on the forward strand.
AAGTCTTTTGTGATGAAAGATGCAAGATCTCTTTGAGTACTAAAGATCAGTCTTTCCCACTCGGTTTTACAGTTTAACATAGCATAACTACTTAGCAAACATCTCTGAAAAATATGTCTCATTTTTGACTGCTATCAAGCATCATGTTATCATGAAAATAAATGTCCAGGTTCAAACAAAAAAGTACATGCAGCTATCATTTAGAGAAGAAGGTGGGGAAAGGATTTTTGAGAAAAAAAGCTTTCTATATTTATGAAGCAACCACTTCTGCATCACTTCTACTCAAATTCTTTCTCTTACCATATCCAGACACATTTCCAAGCATTTAGTTCTTCCTCTCAACGTCATTTGCATTTACAGCTTTAACATTTTCTCCCACAGGCACCATTTGTAGGGCCTCTCTCAGTTCAGATCCAAGTGCTATCCATTGTTGTTATTAGGAAGGCATCAGGTTTCCAGTTTAACATGTTAGTGATGAATACAAAAAGAAATAGTATCTGAATAGGAATATTTGGGCTTATATTTATGCTCTGTAATATTGATAAATCTGGTGCATTTAATTTCTTTTTATTTGGCATACACCCTATCCTGCTGTACCTCTGGGCTTCCCTGCTTCCAACAAAAACACCCACGTTATTGTTGATAAAAGACATATATATCAATGTTTTAAGGAAATAGAAGATTTTTTTTCCTGCAGCATGAAACAGTATAAAAGTGAGGCAAACTACACATAATTTTCAGAAAGATGTGCTTGGATTTGACAGCAAGGCTCTCCACCATGCTTTGCTCTGTGAAGAAGAATTAAAATATTGGAATGAGCAAAGTTTCTCCTGCTGGAATAGCTGCATTGTTGGCTTGCTTTGGGAGAACTGTTTAAACTGTGATTCCATTCTTTGTCTGCTTAAGCACTGCTTAAATACAAATATACTAACAGAGCTCTTATTTTGTTTGAGGAACAAGTTTATATTCACTGGTAAGTGCATGAGAATAATGTAGAGAACTTTATGCATACAGGCAGACAATGAAAAAAGAAGCCAAGAGCCACTGATAAACTCTTTGTAGTAATGAGACCATAATCAGACCAATGCTAAACACTAGGAAGTATCATTTGGATTCCATAATCTTTAATTCTGCTGAGGCTTTGAGCAAGTGTGCCAAGCATGATGAGTAAATAGTTGGTTTTGTTTTGTTTTAATCAAAGACAAGCTGTGAGATATCACATTTAAAATAATTCACTGCAGAGATGTAACATAATTGTGACATCTAGTCTTACTGAAAATAGACATGTCTAGATTAACTGTGATGCCAGAAAAAACCTCCACATAGTAACAATAAAATAATTATTCTTAAAAAGCTATTGATAATCTACTTGCCTAATTCTACTTTGTTTTTCAACTTGCTTATTTCATTCAATAAATTAAAGGTGACTGCTCCATGCACCCAATTCTGTTAAGGTTTTATGTAGTCCCTGAAAATAAGTAACAGTAATACAATTTCAGAATTTTGGCCTTTTACCGAGAGAGTTCATTAAGAACAGCGGAAAAAGAAAAGTTTTCCTAAGATTTATCAAACTTGTCTCCCTATATTGCAAGCTGGATAGTTTCAGAACAAATATTGCTCATATCTTTTCAGACATCTGTCCTAAGGTCAAGCTTTGGAACTGCCCTTTCAACATCTATTTGAAAAGAGAAATAATCTGTTTTTATTTCTTCTGCCAGAATTTTGTGATTTTCAAATATATTTTGATTTATTATTTCCATTACAGAACTCAAGTTGTTTTAAGATAGATTATCTAATTTAGTTCAGTTTCACTTAGTTCTATACTTCTTGGATAATTAGACAGATGATTTATAAACTGTATGAGTGAAAAAATCCTGAATGATCAGAACAATTCTGTTGTCCAATATGATACTTAACTTCCTTCAATTTATTCTTTATGCTTTCCAATGTAATGTATTTCTTTAAAAAAAAATAGTACAACTCCAGAAAAAAATGCTATATTTATCCATTATGACAGTTTGAATTCAAAATACACAATATTTTCTTCTTTGGTCCTGGAAAGGTTGTCCCAAAAGGTTTAAGCTGCCTAAAGAGTGTCTTAGCTCTGCAGAGGAAGGACAAATCCAAACAACAGAATTATGGGCAGTTGTGACCAAAACAATCCAGGGCCCAGTAATGAACTTAAGTATTGCATGTTTGATGGTTGCACACAATCCAGCCACACCTGAAATTCAGATCACTGCATCCCTGGGTTAAAACTGTGAATTAATATACATTTATTTGCCAGTTAAGCTGCTTTGCAACAAAAGGTGTTGTTTTAACATTCATCTAAAGCAGCATGAAACCTATGTTCTCTTGCTTCTGCCAGAACAACTATTTCTACAATCAAAGGGACAGTTGGATTCAGGAACCCAGCTGGCTTGAAACAAATTATTTTTTATTTCCTTAGGTAGGTATCAGCTGCATTGGCTGCCTGATTGCACTGACCAGGCACCTTAACGATCTCCAGTGCTGTAGTTCAAGACCTGTGATGTGAATTCATTATGGAGCAAATAGTAAGACTGATGCTGATAGAATTAGTGACAAATAAGACAAACTGTACCATTAAGGGCCTGAATTCCCACCCTGTGAGCTGTAAATGTTAGTTATCACCCTTTTGAAATTATGTGAAGGTGTACAGGCTAGCCCTTGAATATCAGTTCACATATTGGTTAGTATTAGCACTGGTAGAAATAAAACACACAAAAAGAAAGCAGTTTGTCCTAAAATAAAGGGAATGACAATTTTCTATTGAGAAACATATTACCTAGCCAAAGATTTACTATCTCAGCTTAACAGAGAAATCAGTTCTGGAATAAAGCTATACTTCCTCATCTAAGAGACTTTTTTGAGGCTGTATCCCTAACAACTCTTTTGTGATGACAATAAAAAAAGCTGATCTTCCTGCTAGGTGATAAGAACTTCAAAACCACTAATTTATTCTCACTCCAGACTTACCACTCTCCTTTGTGATAAATTTTAAAAGTATTCTGAAAATATCACAACTGCCCCCTTCCTCCCTGTAAGAATACTGCTATAATTTTAAGTAAACGATAGTAACAGATCACTTATGGTTTCTAAAACCAGAAACTAATGTCACACAAATTACTAACTACAGAATACTTTTCAAATGTTTTCCTTCTCGTTTATTGTGTAACTGAAGTTAAATTCTAGAATTATCTCTGATTCTATGTACTACAAAAGACTCATTTTAATAAGTGAATAGTCTGCTGTGTAATGTATTTCTAATAAAACACACTGAAAAGAGAAAAAATACAATCATGATTCATATTGTCATTATTATTTAGAAAATTACTTTATCATATACTTTCATCAAAGCATGTGCTCACTTTCTTGGCATCAAAGAATATCATCAATGACTGAGAGATGGAAGCTTTTAGTATATAGGACATAGATAAGTTGCATATCAAATACAAAGCAACAGACACAGTTTATAATATGCACAATTTTGTTCTAACTGAAACACAAAAATACTCCACAGAACTCCATAACTCAGTCTCAGTGTTTTTGCCGTGCAGTTCAAACGCATAAGTGTGAATATTATCTTAATCTGCAATTCTATCACAAACCACCAATACCTTCCAATTCTCATTCAAGCTTGCAAGTATTGTAAAATTTGTTGAAGATGATACATTCTCTCACTATTGGTATATAGTGTAAATTATTCCTTAGGCAGTTGATACACACCAAAGTAAAGCTTCCTCTGAAGGGCAGCAAGGAGTTTTAAGCTTTCGTGAAAGTACAGCAAGCACAAACCAGTAGAACAACTGCACCAACCACAATTTTCCAGCGCCTCTCTGATCTGAAACCTTTTTTTGCCAGTGCACACTGAGCATGGCCTTCAAGACCTTTGCTTTATAAGACATGCTCTCATATGAGCATACCATCATTAAAGCACTGAAAAGGTCTTTGTCTAAATTTACTTTCGTTCATGGAAAAGTTCTAAGTCTATGTTTGATCATTTTCAATTTCTGCCATTGAGTGATCCTACCCGTTTTTGAGGTCCTGGAATACCTGACTTATATGTTCATGTTCATCTGCTCCTTTTCAGTTCTTGCACCACCCTAAAGGACAAGCTTTGTCATCTCCATTTTCTCTGTCTCTTAAGCAAGCTTTGCTAGGGTCTTCTAGCAATAACGCAAAGAAAGCTATGAAACACAAAATCAACACAAAATCCTCAAAAATATTTCCCTTGTGAAAGTCAGATCTTGGTCCTAGTAATTACAAAGCCAAAGATTCATACCTCCAACATCTGACTTCAATGAAGAGACTTGAATGGTTTCCTTCTGTGATGACAAGCATGAGCAGGCGAATTGGATCAATTTCCTACAAATGCAAAGACTGATACAATGTGAATTTCTTTAAGCAGATCAGATACCTGTGTTACTTTTCATCAACACACAGCGAGCCAAGAGAATCTTGTGTCTTGCTGACACTGGCAATGTGGTCATGGAGCAAACATGGTCATGTTGACAAGTATGTGATTGCTTGTGATGAAATTAGCATGCTATGATGAAAAAAGCTATAGAACTCCTTGTTGCCTCCACCAGAGAGGAGAATGGGAGATAATTTCCTCAATATGATCCACATATTTTTCCTCACAGCAGAAAGGAGATGAAAGGGCTGAGGAGCTAGTTAATCATTGACTGAAGAAAGGCAACATCACCAACAGAAAAGCATACATACAATGTCAGAATGTTATCATAACTACTTAGTGATTCCTGCTTAATGACATTTGATAAGACTCTGAGGACCACTTGAGCTGAGAATAGTTACAGTACTTGCTTCTAATCTTCTCTGCTGTGATGGTGAAGGACGCTGCACTTATTAAGTCTTTTCATGACAAAGGACAATATTTTCTCAAAAATCTCAGCACTATTCCTTATTTAATGAGGAAAACCAAAATTCAGTAATAAGAGTGCTCATGTGTCCTCTCCTGCAACTTTAAAATCACTAGCAAATATCAACTACATATTACAGAAAAACAATGATAAATATGTTGTGGTCTGGCATAATTAACAAAAACAGGCAATCATGTAAAAGAGAGGCATCTGATTAATGCCCTTCTGATGGAGAAGTTTCATTAACATTATTAGTTAGCTTATTTAAACCTAACTTTTCCTAAGGGAAAAATAGGCTAATAAATGCCACCTCTGTGAAAAATGGTGCCTGTACTTTATTAAATTACTGCAAATCAAAGAAGGAGCAAAATGATAGGAGACTCAGCCTTACTTGTTCTGCTGTCAACAGAACAGCTGCTCATTTTCCTCCTACCTTTCCTTTTTTACTTGAAGGCTAAAATTTTAAAATATTTTAACTGTGGGACACCTTATTACCAAATTCTTCCTTTGTGCATCTCCTACAGGAAGTGTGGGGCCGTCTTCACCAGAACTGTATAAATAATGCTAGAATATTTCTGTTTTATTTTTTTTTTTCTTTTTAAATAGTGACATGAAGTAGTGGAGTAATGCAACCAACTATTATACCTCCCTACAGTGTAGGTCATGTACTTCAATGGTCATATAAGCTTGTTGCAACATGTTTCAACTTGTAAAGAAGTTGTGGGTTTGGTTTTTTGTTTCTTGTTAAGGTAACACTTCAGCATCCTACAAGAGTCCTTGCCCAGGGGTATTGTTGCCCAGCAGCCTTTTGCAGGCCATTTATCTTGCTGCTGACAGAGCTGGATACATGACAAATCAGTTTAAACTTAAAAATAGGCTACTGGGAGGAAGTTCCAAGGTACTTGATGAGGCGATAGGCATTCCTTCTGTTTTCCAATATATAATAGTATTCTCATTTTTTTAAAAATTTTTATTTTCTCCTATATTACTGTTCTTCATATGTTCACTGCTTTATAGTTTACAGACAAATGCACACACATATTTACTGCAAAAGATTCTGTTAAATATCAACCAGCTAAGCCGTGTTAAGGCTGCCAATACCTCCACCAATCCCAAACAGCCCAGACCAGCAGCCATGGAGTGTGGAAAGCACTTCCCTTCTACAGGGGGTGCTTGGGGAAGGTGGGAATATGGTGGTTATGACTTTGCTTAGTGTAATATTGTTAGTATTGTTGAGTTAGAATTAATCTTCAGCATGTTAAAATATAGTTAGAATTAATCTTTAGCATGTTTCTGAGATACCTGTGTGGGCATCACAAAAGCTGGACATTCTAGAGATTTCTAGGGTAACTTAAGTAGGCAAAAAGGATTAGATTGGTCTGAAGAAATATCACTAGTTGAATCTTGTGTTGCTTGTTACTTTTTGTCCATTATTTTTTTGTCTCCTCCTTTTAATAATGTATAGTTTTCAGAGTTGGGCTGCCTACACATTTTTGGGGGGTTTTTGGTTGTCTTCTACAGACCTCACACATTAGTGAAAATTTTCCATAAATATTTTGCATATAGACAATTTTATCAACAAAGAGAAAAACGTAATTCTCAAAAGGTAAAGTTGAATTGTAATATTCTTTTCACAATGTGATTTTCAGTTGAATTGAAAAGAGATAAGTGGAAAATTAAGAACCAGAATATCATCTGAAAATACATCATACTTTTTTTCCTGAAGCTTGAAGCTTTATTTTCAACAGGCAGTAGCAACAATAGGCATATTAAAATTTTGTTCCATACTGTCAACATTATTCCAAGAAAAGTAAGTTTGTAAATATATGCTGTGATTTAATTAGTTTGTATACCAAACTTTAGACATATCTAGCATATTCCTAGGGTTGTTTGCATTTGAAGTTACAGTGAATTATCTCTTCAAATAAACCTCTAGAACCTTGGTAGAAATTAATAGTTATTTTCTATTAAGGTGGCATATGAAATTACACATTCACCTATACTCATATACATTTCAAGGTAGTACTTCAAAACATGGTACAATCGTCATTATTAAATGTAGTTCTGGGCCATCCTGGCTACTTAAGCCATTGCTGCAGAGTGAGAGAGAGAGCTGTGGATATGCTCAGTCTCTTCCTTACAGCACATGGTTTAAAACTTGTGGATTCAAACCATGCATAAGAGCATCAGTGAAGCTCCATAATAATCAGCTTTTTTTTTTTTTGCCCCAGGTAAATGTTCAAAAAGAGTCAAAAATGTCACTAATACAGTTAATCTTTACATGAATTTAGGTGACTGATAATGGATCAGTTTTTTGTACTTTAGAGGATAAGTCAGATGATCAACAATATATTTTAAACAAATATATTACAGTAAAACACAAGGTAAGTTTGGTTGACATTTATTTCTGTTACTAAACTTTCAATAATAAAATAGATTTTCTGAAGCAGATAGCACTTATTTTATACTTGCAACTGCCCTTTTTAACAAGCCTAATGTTTGCTACCCTGATGAATATTTTTGTTTCCTTTTTAATATTCATCAATATTAGTTAATTAAAAATTTAAACTGATATTTCTACCTAACTTCTTACAACATATCTGAAACATTGCTCTTTGCTGTAATGTGTCTAATGCAGTAATTTATCTCCACTCATTAGTTGTTGCTTTATTCTCCTTAAACGCTGAGATCCGGGTTCGATTCCCAGTTAGGACACTCCCCGGGCAGATGGAGCTCGTTAGCCCTGTAAGGCAATCCATCTACGTCCTGAGGACCTCGCTGCCACCGTCCAGGCTCGCTTGGCCCCGGCAGATGAACCTCAGGATTAAAGGGTGGGCTCAGTTCCGTGCACACTGTGTCTCACCTAAAAAAATCCAATGCGCAGGCTGGAAGGTGGAAAGACCTTCCCCGGTTCTTCGTTCGCGAAGACTGGACAACAATTCTCCTTAAACTATGTCTGTATTTAAATATTTGCAGTTCCCAGAATGGGTTCACAGTTGTTGATAATTCTGAGAATAATCAGAATAATGCTATATTCTTTATCTTTAATTAAATACTTCCTTGCTGTTATGCTTTCTAGTGAGGGAACTTAGTACATTTGGAATACTTGGAGATGCAGAAAACTGACTGTACCTCTTTTGGAGATGTAACCCTAGTATTACATAATAATTCTGATCACTGTATTTCTTGAGAATTGAATGACTCTGGAAGAGGCCCCCAAAAGTTCTGTTCTACAATGTTCAGATTCTCTTTCCTTAAATCAGACTGTGCATTACTTTTAAAGCCAGTGCTTCACTTATTATAGTGGAAACTTCTCTGTCTGTGCTTTATCTGTGCTTTGTGCTGAATTAGCTTTTATTTTGAAAACAAAATACATGTATAGCTGATACACTGTTCATTTTTTCTCTTGTGCATTTATTCCAATTTTTTTAGGGAATGATCATATTAAAAAAGTGACTGAATACACAAATCAACCCCACATATCCAGTAGTATTCAGCAAAGAAAGCAAGTATTTTTTTCCTTTGTAAAAATACATTGATACACTGCATAACGACTAGATTGTGAATGAACTCCCTTGTCTAATAAAATTTTTTTTGTTGTTTGGTATTTAACATTTTGATTTGAGCATTCCTTGTTATAGAATGGCATATTATCAGTCTGTAATAATTTCAGGAAGCTTTCATAACACATATAAAGCCAGACTTAACAACATGTTGCTTGGCACAGCTTAATTCTAAGATCTTTTTGATGTTTCTCATGCCATACTCATTAAATTAACATTTGTTGGGAAGATCACTGCTCCTCAGAACCCAGCTGTTTTGACTCAGCCCATCTAGGATTTAGGCAGGACTGTTCAGTTCAAAGTCCTTCAGTAGAAAAGGGTTTTTCTACAGTTGCCAGCGGGCAAACTGGCCATTCCATTAGCAAAAATTAATTCAGTGCTTGAGGAAAACATCTATATACAGGTTTAAGACATATGGTTCATGAAAAAGCTTGGAAAAGGGTGTCAGACGGCACTTTGTGAGAGGGATCATACAGTTCTAATTGACTGGTAAGAATAGTTAGCACTGTTGTTTAAAGACAACAAAAGGCCTTCTGTGGGTTCAAAAGAGGGATTTATGAATACTAATGGACATGTATTCTGCACTGTTTTATTCTATGGTTTTGCAGGTTAGTACAAACCTATAATAGATTATTATAATGATGGAGTTACTTTGCCTATCAGAATCACAGAACAGAAGTAATCAATCGCCAGCTTCTGTGTTAGCTTTCTGCATACATACAGTTTCAACATTCTGATTTTAAGAGAAGCATCACACCACTTTTACCTCTCTAAATGATGTATTGTTAAATAAAGACATAAATTGTAAACATATATTTAAAGCAATGCACTCTAAAAGCATTTGAGGCAAGTTCTGTATGTAATAGAGTATACATGCATGCATGCATACATACATATTTATGTGTATATATATGTATATACAAGTACCTTATAAAAATCAAATTTCTACAGCAATTCAGCTCTAAAAATGTGAGAGGCATTGCTAACTGCCTGGTACTCCACTCTTATAGTGTTTCAAGATCTATACTAGATCAATGCAGTCTAAGTCTTAAGCTGTGAGCATTTAACATTAAGTTATATACAAAACCCAAGCAAATAAATTCAATGGAGGTGAAAGCAATGTCTTATTTTCCTTCACTAGTTACTAATATTTTACAGAAGAATGACCTGACTGGAAAAGTGGATTGATTTTTGCAGTCTGGAGCCTTACACCCTCAATAAATGCAAAGACTGGCAAGTACTGCAGCATGATTCTAATAGCAGGCAATAAGGCACTGCTAAACCATTTCCTAGTTGATTTTTCATTTGTATTTAAATAGAAGTGATTGATCTGACATTGCAGAAACATCAAAATTAAGTGGTTTTATCATTACATCTTTGTCAAATGTAGGTTATGGCATCCAGAACTCGAAAAACTAATGAAGAAGAAAACAACAACAACAAAAAAAAAGGTGTGTATGCTCAGACAAGCTAAATTTCTTAAGAAAATGAAAGTAAGAATTGTTCCTCCCTGTGACCATTTGTACTGAATCTCATTCCTAAGAATGCATATGCTTTGCATTGGTGGAAAAAGCAAAGTAGGGCAGGAAGGATTCTGCAGAAGGTCATGAAGCTGATGAAGGGTATGGAGCACAAGTCTTATGAGGAGTCACTGAGGGAGATGGGAGCGTTTAGCCTGGATAAAAGAGGGCTTGGGGTGACCTTATCATTCTCTACAACTATCTGAGAAGAGGTTGTAGGTATGTGGGGGTCAGTTTCTTTCCTCAGGTAACCAGTGTCACAACAAGAGAAAACAGTCTTGAGTTCTGCCAAAGGAGGTACAGATTGGATATGAAGGATAATTTCTTCACTGAAAGGGCAGTCAGGCATTGGGACAGACTGCCCAGAGAGGTAGTGTAATCAACATCCCTGGAAGTGTTCAAAAAGCCTGTGAAGGTAGCAGTTGAGGACATGGTTTAGCAGTGAGCACAGTGGTGTTGGACCCAGTGGTCTTAGAGGCATTTTCTAATCCAAGCAAATCTATGATTCTATGAAGGATGATGATGCTAAAGGTATATTCTTCTCACTTATGCACTTGTATCCGTCCATAAAAGTGTACTATCTATCTATCTATCTATCTATCTATCTATCTATCTATCTATCTATCTATCTATCTATCTATCTATCTATCTACATGTGCTATTACCTCAGTTGCTTTTGTACTATTAAAAAATACTCACAAAAAAAGCTTAGTATAAACTGGAATTTTAGAAGAAAAAGATTTCTAAAGAACCAGAGCGTTTTTTGAATGTTGAGCAAAAAGACTGAGTTCCATTTCCAATAGGAAGTATCTTAGGCAAACTAAAAATATTCTAGTTGTCTGCACCATACTCAGAAATATAACTACCCACGAAACGCAGTGCGTTATGGATTTAAGAAACTATCTCCCTTGCTTATATTGCAACTCTTACTACATAGGATGGATGTTAATTTATAAGCTTTGAATGAAGCAAATAATAAAAATCATTTTCTTGGAGATGAAATGCAAATTTGCTAAATTCCTATGTTCCTTTAAAATTTCCAAGGCTAGTTACAATTTTCGAATAAGCAGCTATTGATAACTTGTCATCCAATCCAACAATAATGATTCTGTATTGTGATGATACACTTATGATACCAAAACAACCAAATGAGAACTGGAAACATTGTAGTTCTTGTCTTTGATACCACCCAAACCAGATTTATTGCTGGTAGACTAAAAGTGTCAGTCTTAGACTACCTAAGCTGAGTCCATCATTCTATAGAGGATACATTCTTATGTATCAGGTATTAAATATTACAATTCTATAGTGTATCTGACAGAACAGCACAGAGCATGTACCTAAACAGGTAGTGTAATATCTAATCCTAAGTGTAACTTACGGAAATTCTCCAAACATAGGAAGAGGTGCAAAATCAAACACAGAGAAACCAACACTAATAGGTCAATTTGTGCATAGTGACACACCTGTAAAAGTAACCTGGATTTGCCCTCTCAGGCAGATATACATTATGACACAGTTTTAAAATCTAAGACCAGGTACTACTTTCCACTTGACCTCTGGTTTATTCAGACTGCTCTCACTGAAACGATTATGATTCGAAATATGGCTTTACTGTAATCATAAGTTTTAACCTCTCCAATTATTCCATGTACACCACTGAAACAGTGAAGTGACAATAGAATTGGTAATTTCCTTACAGTCTAAAAAAATCAGTTTAATAAAACATTACAGTTTTATCTGTAAAAGATCCTTGTAAGAAAATGGCTAAACTCAGCTTTCATTAGCCTCAGATGCAAATGCAAGTTCTGCGTGTTTCTGCAATTTAAATCACATATATCTTGAGAAGGAAGCAGAAAGCAAAGAATCCTTACCAGCTGTCTACAGGTTTTTCAGTTCATATGACTTACCATAACCCAGAAATCCTCTAATAGAAAGGAGAACAGGGTCTCATTTTCTATGACATTTGTTCTCTTAGCCACCTGATAACTAATGTCCCTCTGTGGTACTCTCTTTCTGTCTAAAGCCATTCCCTCTTGTCTTATCACTACATGCCCTTGTGAGAAGTCCATCTCCAGCTCTCTTGTAGCCCCTCTATAGGTACTGGAAGGCTTCTGTAAGGTTTCCCTGGAGCCTTCTCTTCTCAGGGCTCTTCATCAACCCCTGATGAACACTATCAGGTATCCACTTGGATACTGACTACAACTCTTTGAGTGTGATCATCTAGACAATTCCTTATTAACCAAGTGGTCCAACCATCTAATCCAGTTTAGGATGTCATATGGGACAGTACCCAAAGTTTTGCACAAGTCCAGGTGAACTATGTAATTTGCTCTTCCCTTATTCACTAATGCTGTAAACCCATTGTAGAAGGCCAACTAATTTTTCAGGCACAAATTGCCATAAGTGAAGACATGGTGGCTGTCACAAATTACCTCCTTGTTTTCCATGTGCCTTAGCATACTTTTAAGGAGGATCTGCTCCATTGTCTTGTTGGGTAATGAAGTGAGACTGACCGGCCTGTAGTTCTCTGGGTCTTCCTCATTTCCTCTTTTAAAAATGTGGTTTATGTTTAACCTTTTCCAGTCAGTGGGAACTTCACTGGATCACCATGACTTTTCAAATAGGATAGGTAGTGGCTTAGGCATTTCTTCAGGCCAGTTCCCTCAGGACATGTGGATGCACCTCATCAGGTCCCATGGACTTGTGCACATTCAGTTTCCTTAGATGTTCTTGAACCTGATGTTCTCCTGCAATGGGTGGTTCTTCACGCTATCTGTGCCTGCCTTTGCTCTTTGTGACTTGGGCAGTGTGGCTGGAGCGCTGGCCAGTAAAGGCTGAGGAAAAAAGGTCTTTAAGTATCTCAGCCTCCTCTATGTCACAGGTCTCCTATTTTCTTCTGAAGAGAGGGTCACATTTTGCCTACACTTCCTTTTACCACTGGCATACCTGTAGATGCTTTTCTTTTTGCCCTTGAAGTCCCTGGCTAAGTTTAATACTTGCAGTGCTCTAGCTTTTTTAACCTGATCCCTGGCTACTCAGACAAGTTCTCTGTATTTCTCCCAGAACACCTGTCCTTGCTTCCACCATTTGTAGGCTTCCTTTCTTTATGTTTGGAACCTCCTTGCTTCTTGTCCAGAAATTCATCCATGCAGGCCTCCTGTGGTTTTGCCCAAGTTCCTCTTTGTCGGAATGTATCACTTAAAAGCTTGGAAGAGGTGACCCTTGACTATTAACTAGCTTTCTTGTGCTCCTCTTCCCTCCAGGGCTTTATCCCATGGTGTTTCATGAAGCAGATCCCTGAAGAGGCCAAGTCAGGTCTCCTGCAGTTCGTTGCAGTGAACTTGCTGTGTTTCTCCCTCATTGTCCCAGCGATCTTGAACTACACTATTTCATGATCACTACATCCCAGGCTGACCTTGAGCTTCACATTCCCCTCTAGCCCCTCCTTGTTGGTGAGAACAAGGTACAATATAACACCTCTCCTCGTTGGCTCCTTTATCACTTGGAGAAGGAAGTACTCATCAATGCATTCCTGGAACTTCTTGTTCCTCCAAGAGATGTTGGGTCCCATGAGGACAAGGGCTTGCGAATGTGAGTCTGGTCCTGTCTGTCTGTGGAAGGATTCATCTGCTTGGTCTTCCTGGATGGGACGCCTGTAGTAGACCCCCACTATAATGTCACCTGTGCCTGCCTTCCCTTTAATCCTGACCCACAAGGTTTTGGTCAGCTCCTCATTCATCTCCATCCTCATCCATCCATGCACTCCAACAAAACAAGACATTGTTTGCATAGAGGCATTTGAGTTGCAAACCTACTTATTGGCTGGAGTGGCTGGAATTCCTTTGTGCTGCCCTTCAGGTGTTCTCCTGCTGACCCGTGATCTCTTTCCAGGTCCTGGGCATCTCTTGCTGGCTCTGGCATTGAACTGGTATGACTTGGATAGCCTGAGGTTCCTCTACCCTTGGCAACCCCAGTAGTTCTTAATGCGCATACCCAGTGACTGCAGCAGTCTTGTACGATCCTTCAAAGGCACAATCCAACACTTCAACATTTTGTCCAGTGGGAGCGATGGAAGGAGAAGTTATGAATAATCAAATGCTCAAGTATGTTCTATAAGATACTGCAAGAAGCTTCAAGCATGGAAAAACTTAGGAATGATATAAGCCTCTTGGCTCCTACAAAGGTCTACTGAAATTATTGGCCAAATTTTTGTGTACTATTACAGTTTTAACAGCTTATTTTGGGGGTGGAGGGGTGGGGATGGTGGTGGGGTGGGGGGGTAGGGGAATGGAAAGAGGATAATTTTAATGGAAAAAGAAAATAAAGTAGTGATGCTAACACATACATCCTGACTTTAAGTCATAAGGGGTATGTCTCAATGATAGTCATTAAAAAAGAAGCACACACAGTGGTAGAATGTACTTCCAGGATGTGCTGGTACTTCCTCGAAATATTGGCCAGAAGCAGACAATAAGCATGAACGTTTTACAAATCAAGCAGATTAAATCTGTAAGAAGTAGAAGTTAAAAGCTACAAAACGGAGAAGTGGCACAACCTCCTGAACTGCCAGCCCTGAACTGGCCCGTTCCAGCTGTGACCCATTCCTGCAGGAACACGTGGTGCTTTGCATGAAGCCACTTATTCATACGTAGAAAAGCTTGACCCAAGCTGGAGCTTGGCAGTGGCTCACAAACGTGCCCGATGATCCATGGGCAACCGGTATCCTACGGAAAGGTGCGACGGGGGCTTTGCTAAACAACGCGGATGAGGGGGTCGTTCTGTCCTTCTCTTCCTTCTTTCCCCAGCCGCCTCAAGGCCCGCGTAGCACGGCGGAGTCCCGCAGCATCCCTCCCCCTTCTTTCCCCAGCCGCCTCCCCGCTTCCCGTGGCCGAGGCTGCCACACAACGACCGCCGACGGGGCGGCGGCGGGAGCGGCGCCATCGGTGAGCGGCGCCTCCGAGCGGCCGCATCGCCCGGGGGGGGAGGAGGCAGCTCCGGGCCGGCCCCTCCGTGCCGAGCCAAAGGTGGGGAGCGGGGCTCACCCTCTTCCCCCGGAGGAAGGGGGAGGGGCGGCGGCCGCGGCTCCCCCCGGGGCTGGAGCGGCGGGGCCGGCGAGGGCGGGGCCGCGCCCGTGACGCGGCGGCTCCGGCAGCGGCGGGGCCGGGAGGGGGCCCGGTCGGCGCGGAGAGTGTGCGCGGCGGCCCCGGCACCGCTCCGGACCCGGGAGGAGGTGCCGGATTCCGGCGCCGCGTGCGGGCAGCGAGGAGCAGCGGGGCGGCCGCAGAGGCAGCCGGAGGAGGAGGCGAAGGAGGAGGAGGCAGGGAGCGGGGAGCAGCGAGCAGCTCCGCTTGGTCGGCCCCGCGCCGCCCCTGCAGCCACTTCCCCGCCGGGCGCTCTTCTGCTGGGGAACTCGATCCGCTCCCGGAAACTCTCGGCTCGACTCTGGCCGCGCCGACGGGGTAGTCTCGGCACGGCTCCTCGCCCCGGCGCGGCCGGCAGGGGAGGGGGGGCCGGGGGGGCAACTTCTCGCACTTCTCCGGAGGACAGTCCGTTCCGCCCCTCTCCGGGGGCGGCGGCGGCGCCCGCGGTGCCCGCCGCGCCGGGATAACTTTCGGCCCCGAGTGCGAGGCGGCCGAGCGGGGCCCGAGCGCGCCGGCCGCGGCGGGAGGAGCGCGGCGGAGCCGGCCCGGCGGCCGCGGAGATGAAGCTGAGCCGGCAGTTCACGGTGTTCGGCAGCGCGGTCTTCTGCGTTGTGATCTTCTCCCTCTACCTGATGCTGGACCGCGGCCACTTCGACCACCCGAAGAGCCCCCGGCGGGAGGGCACCTTCCCCAAGGTGAGAGGGGCGGCGGCCGGGGGCGGAGAGGGGGAGGCGGCGGTGCCGCCAGCGGGGCTCCTTTCTCCCCGCCGGGATTCTCGGGCTGCGGGGCCCCCGGGGCGGGGGGCGAGCGGAGCCGCTTCCGGGCGGCGCAGCCGCGGCTCGGTCCGGCCCGGGGCTGTGCGGGGAGCGGGGTGCGGGGCACAGCCCACCCAGCCGGCCGGGGAGGGGGGACAAGCCCACCTCCCCCGGGCGGGACGAGCTGGAGGCTGCGGTGCGGCTCCCGCGGCCCGAGGGGCTCCTCGGGCGGGCAGCAGAGCGGGGATGCGGGGCTCACTCTGGGCTGTGAGAAGCGGTGCTGTAAACAGGAGCTGACAGGGAGAGCTGGGAACCGGAGGGTAGAACCTCAACCGTGGCAACAACAGGTAGGTTTAGGGAAATGCTGACTTCGCTGCTGCTTTCCATTCCGCCAAGCCTTAATTTGGAGCCGTAACCGGCTGACCCGACTGCGCCGCGTGGTTGAAAGACGCAGCTCTTCACTTTGCTCCGTTTTCTGCGTGAGGGAGAAATTCAAAAACTGTGCGTCGCGGTTGTGTTCTGATAAGGAATGTTTGCCCGTGACAAGAAACGTGTATTTCAGAGACCAGCGTGGTATACTGTGTAGAATGGCAGAATGCTGCTGGGTATAAACAGCTTTGTGTTCTTATAGTGCACCAAAAAAACCCCCAACTCAGAAAATCAATTTATAACCTATTTATGCTTGCATGGTACTTATTGTTTTGCAAACAAAACAAATGAAAATTTATTCTAGTTCTGCAGTGAGACTTCAAGTGAGTAGAACTCCGAAAGCTTATATAAAAAGTGACAGTTCTCTCTCTGGTAGAACCACTATTGTTTCATTTAATGCTAAAGTAATTACTGATATCATTTTGTTAATAGTAAAGATAAAAACTTTACATAAATGTAAAGAAAGGGAGCAGATCTGTTCTGCCTTTATTTCTTCAGTTCAGAGGTCAGCCACTAGCTTTTGCAGGAGCAAGGAGAAAGGAAAGAAGCTTAGGAGATGGAAGAATGAAAAACAAAGCTGGCTACAGGAGCTGTGTCTGTTCCGAAATGTAACTCCGGCAGGCAAGTAATGCCACGTGTTACACTTGTAACAGCTGCTTTGGTGATATGGCCAGTAACTTATGTAAAGAAATCACTTAATGTGTTGTTTTTTTGCCGGCTGAGTTTACTCCAGGTGAAGTACAGAATTGGAAAGCTCATCCATTGGTGGTTTTTTTTTTTTTTTTTTTTTTTTTTTTTTTTTTTTTTTTTTTTTTTTTTTTTTTTTTTTTTTTTTTTTTTTTTTTTTTTTTTTTTTTTTTTTTTTTTTTTTTTTTTTTTTTTTTTTTTTTTTTTTTTTTTTTTTTTTTTTTTTTTTTTTTTTTTTTTTTTTTTTTTTTTTTTTTTTTTTTTTTTTTTTTAAAGTGTTGGATTTTGGTTTGAAATACTTGGAATGAACAAAGAAGACTTATTAGACATGTTTTGTCTTCTGTTGTCACTGTCTTGCAGTTGAAGTTCCTGTCTATATATTACAGTTGTTTGAGGTGTAATGTGGTCTTTTTCTCTTGTGAGGAAGGGTTTGGGATGTTAATCTGTTTTTAGGCCTCTTCCTTCTACATGATCTAGTCAGTTAGAGACCAACATTTCTCCTTCCATCCTCTTCCTTTCTCTCAGTCTTCTAGAACAATCTGTGAGTGTTTACTCTTTTTGTCTTTTCTATGTCTAAATTTCTTTGAGGCCTCTTATTCTTACTGGAGAACCTTCTGCCTATCACTAGTCCTTCCTTTGGGTGAACAGTTTTCCTTTCTTATTGCTTTATCCTTTGAGGAAATTCAAGACGAAATTGACATGATTTTGTAATTTGATTTTGCTACCCATGTCATAGAAATTTTTCACTTTGTTGTACCTTTGAAACCTCTGACAGCTGGCAAATGCTTTCAGAATGTTATAATATCAGTTTAAAATAAATTCAAAACATGAAAAGTGGAATAGAAACCTCCAGAAATATTTGAAAGAAACAGCTTCAATACTACTACCTCAGATGGCTATTTGTGCCAGTGCAGTGTTGCCGAAGCTCAGAGTACTGTAAATGAAACTAGCCACAGATGTAAAACCTTCAGGCTGTTCTTGTTTATGGAAAACTATGGCAGCAGTTTGTAGATTTAAGAAAGCATTCTGTTTTCTGATAACAAAGATCAGTATTTTTTGGCTTGGAAAGAGACAGCAACCTTTTTTTTTTTTCTTTCAAATGTTACTGGTTTGATTTACTTCATACCTCTCTCTGTTCTGGCAGTGTGCTGATTTTTCAGCTTTGCTGTTTCTCCATGCAGTTCTGGTAACAAGACACGTCACCTTTCATGTCCTGAAAGTTGAACATTGATTAGTTTCTTTTTCCTGACCTACACTGAGCTTACACTAAGCTCAGAGAAAAAAAGTGGGCACTTCTGAAAGGAGCCTCCTGTTTAGCTTATAAGCATTTGCTATCTGAGTATTCTGTTTGATTTCTGCCTGGATTAGGGATGGGATTTTTCAGCTGGTATTGCCTGTTAGTCTGCATTCAGCTCAAGTGTCATGGCACCTAGTGCCAGAAGTAAGATAAATTATTAGAATTGCTACTTCATTTTCATTTCCATGTTTTGTTTCAGGCAGGGTGCCTTGTCTTGGCATGGTCTCAAGGTACTTTGCATCAGACTCAGTCTTGTGAACCTGTGTTCTTTTAGGTTTATCAGTGTAGGCCAGTGTAGTCAAGAGCTGTTCTTACAGAACTTGCTTAACACTTTAAGAGTTCAGGTGGTTGTTCAAGGATGCTGACAGACATGTCTTGCAGAAATAATTTTTGAGGAGGATCTCCCAAGATGGCTGAATATCCATAGGTGGATGGCTTTATGTGCTCTCTAATCAAATACTTCAATGATTTTCCCTGCTGTGCTAAACAGAACCTGCAGTCGGGCTTTGGACACAGCAGTGACATTGTGTCCTTCTCAGTGTTTGGATTGCAAAAGCTGGCACAGTAGTCAGTTTTACAGTGTATTTTTTTCACACCTCTCCATGCTAAGGTGGCAATAGGGGCAACTATAATAGAACTTGAGGTAAAGTGATTTATAGCCTTGTCATCAGTGGTGTGCATTGAAATAATACCAGAAGACCTCTATGTTGCAATACAGTGGAAGTTCCTGTTAATTTGGGGAAGAATAGGTACTTATAATATATGGAGATCAGACTTACAGACTTACTGACCTCTTCTTTGTAATTCCTGCATATGTCTTCATGAATCCTGCCTGTTTGTCTGGCATGTATTATTCTTAGGATGACCATACCACAAGCTCTGTCTTTCTGAACCTGTTCCTAGCCATAGAATGCTCCTGTCTCAGGACACGTCTCAGAATATGATGTGTCCCAGTGTCCTATCTCAGGCTGGGAACCACATTACAACATTGCACAGGGAGAAGCTCAAGGTGCAGGAATGGCCTTAGGTCCATTTTTAGTTTATTATTGTACCTGTTGTCAGTACAGATCATTGTGTAAGATTATTCTAGTGGAATATAGTCAAAAAAATGGTTGAGTGTATTGGTTTTGTCTGCAACGACACAGGATTTTCTGAGAAATCTGTGGAGTACAGAAAGGTTCAAAGTGGTGCTTTGTCCTGTGACATCTGTTGTGCAGCAAGTGTCAGCTACAAGTAATTTGTGGGCCAAATTGATAACTGCTAAGTGAAAACTACATTCAAATCAAGTCTCTAGAGTAAGTCCATAAGCACCTTATATTGAAGAAACTGTGTAACTGTATACAGAGGAATACCAAACACTGATAGGCCCATATTGATCTATTCTGGATTTTGGACTCAAATAGAAAAAAAAAAAAATCATTAGCATGATGGCTTGTTTTCTCAACTAACCTTACCTTGACTTAGAACAGATCCATGAAAGCTGTTGAGATCCATGAAAGCTGTTCATTTCACAGAAGGCTGTGAAATACTTCTTTTGATTCTACATTTGCATCTTAGCATGCATGACACACGTTAAAAGTCCACCTGAAAAAGCAAAATTAAGTAGAGGATTTGTAAGAGTGTCTTACTTCAGAAATATATAGTCTTTTTAACACAGAAGCTAATTTTGAGTTTATTTTATCATTGAGCAAGGTGAAATGGCAACACATTGCTGCATTCTCTGTCACTACATGATAGGTGATGCTTTGAACTTGAACTTTTTTCTCTAACTACTTTCACTTGGCTTGGTTTAGCTTTTATGGGACATACCTCCCCACTGTGTGCAAGATTGTTTCTGGAAATACATTTTTGAAAGTAGAGCCTGTCATTATTCTGGTGGATAACTGGTTCGGTACCAAGTGATTACTTTAATTTATCTTTGTTCTTTTCTTTAAACTTTATTAAAAGTTGAAACACAAAAATGTAGCAACTTCCATGCTTACCATTTTCTTTTTCCTAAGCAATTGTTATTTGCAGATCCCACTCTTTGGCCCCTCTGTATTTTCTTCACCACCTTCCTGTTGACAAATGTTATTTGAAGCTTACTCTGATCTCACGTGTGCTAACTGCTTTTATGGACTCATTAATTGCACTGCATCGAACTGAGGTGATTGAGTACAGTTCCTCTAAAAGCAGCTGGCTTGGTGTGTTTCTCTCTTTTTTTTTTTTTTTTTTTTTTTTTTTTTTTTTTTTTTTTTTTTTTTTTTTTTTT
>NW_020955268.1:971882-1049910 GCF_003031625.1 Empidonax traillii
TTTTTTGAGGGTTTTTCTTGTTTATTTTTTCTTTTATTTGTTTCCAATGTCCTTCCAGCAAAACATTAAGTATCCTGGCTCTTGGTGGTACCTGTAAAGCTTCTTTACTGGAATCATGCTTTCAAGGCATCTACACAATGTATCAAATACTTCAGCATAAATTGCACAACTGCTGATTGTTGCAGTCCAGGGTATTATTTCATCTGAACTTGCCAATAATTTGACAGTAGTACCACTTGGCCAAAATATGAATCACGGAAGGGTGGAGCAGTAATAGCGGGAAATAAGGACCAAACACATGGCAGAAATACCAGCAGTTCTTTGATTTGTGTGTTGAACAAAGGTGCCTTGTGAACTTTATTCTGGAGTGCTGCGGAGGTAGCACTTCTACTCTAAGAAGGTCTGCCTTCAGTCAGCCCTCTGTAGTTGCAGTGTATCAGCTGATGCTTGGTAGGTATTATGCCCCACAGATACCCTATAAACACCTTTTCCATGTAGATTTTGGCTATGTGCCTTGCCATAGTGAAGTAACTGAAATCAGTGACTTACATGGACACGTTTTGAAGCTGCACGTTCAGAGTAGTTGATGCGTTTTCATGAACTTGTTTGGGAGCTTTCCAGTCAATGTTGTGTAACACGGAACAGGACTTGTGTTTGCAGAAGTGTTGGAAGGCATTTAGGAAATGTTTGTTTTACTCTAAAATGTGAATAGTGATCATTAAGGTTATGCATCATTTTGAAGTTGTCACTTTTTGACTTCTGGGCACTGAGAAATTGTGGGCACAGTGACTTTTACTAGCGTTCTTAGAAGTTTCACAATTGAGGAGATTGAATGTTGAGTGAAAATCCAAACAAAGAGTCATAATTTTCCTGAATTTGAAATGTATTGACTGATTTTAAAAACAAACAAACAAAACCCTTAGTAAGTTCACAATCTAATAGCCTTTGAATGTCACGTAAATGATCTTGCGTGCAAAATAATTGAAATTTAGGATTACTTCTGCTGAGCTTGTAGTACATTGCAGAGGAGGAGAAGCTGTCTTTGTGAACATAATTACAGGTCAGTAACAATTCTTTGTTTTCCTAATGTTCAGAGAGCGTTTTCATTGCTTGCACGTTTTCTAAGATCTCGCTAAGCAGCAGTCAAGCAGAAGCTAATAGCCTCCCTCAATTACAGTCTTTGAATCTGGTGCAAAATATTGAGCAAAATGTATTTTACAGAGTAGTAACACTAACTATAATTGAGTGCTTCCTTCTGCTTCCTAGAGCCAATACCTAACTTAACTATAAAGTACATGGAGAGAGGTTTTCTAGTTTATTCTTACTTTGAGCTTTTATTTGTCTAACACATTATTTTAAGTTTTGATTGTTCAAATGAAAATAACCATTATTAAAATGCTCATAATCCTAATGGCATGTAAGCTGTCCTTCGGTCTTGTACTGGTAGTCATTTAAATAAGGATTTGACTTAGGGTAGGAAGGGAAATCAGAAAGGAAATGAAACTGAAATGTATCAGTCACAGTGGACATTTTTCAGTTTAACTGACTTTAAACTGAGTATTTCTAGATTTCTCTCCATCTCCTTTTCTTTTCTCCTTGCCTTCAGATCACAATGCTGGTGTCAAAACTAATCCCTAACAGCATGCCTTAAATTTGTCTCTGTAAATTACACAAAACTTAAATCTAGTATAATAGTACATTAAGCATTCCTGTTATTGCTGCCTCTGGTAAAGGAAAATATGGAAGTCCATCAACTTCTTAAAATCTATCTGTCATGTTGTTGCATTTTTGAATCAGAACTTTCCTAATTTTTTTAAAGAGAACAGCTTTTGTTTTGCAGTTATTTAATTCAGAAGAAATCCAATGTCTTTATAGAGTGCACTTCTTTTGAATAATACTTTAAAGGTAGGATAGTACTAACAGGATTACTTATGTACTTTTCATTGTCACAAATGCACAAATGCCTTCTGCCCAGATCAGTAAAGTCTTCAGACCTTGAATTGTTCTTTTAACTGGTGCACTGTATGCTCATTTTTTGTTCTATGTCCTATATCACAAAGTGAATACGTGCTGAAACAGTGTGTTCAAGTATTAAGCTTTGATGCTACACCAGGTTGCATTTTTCACTTTTACCTGCTTGTTTTTTCTATGCTGGAGGTGACCATTTAATTATGTATTTAGTATGTTCTGTTCGCTATAAAGTGCTCTGATAGTGAATGCTTCTTTGTCTTACTATCTTGATAGGCTGACATCTCTTCAGAGGTTTATATCAAGATTTTAGCAAAGTTAGTGCATAATTTTGAAAGATGTACCTGAATTGACAAGACTGGTGCAGAAAACCATTAAGATGACTGCCATTCAGTGCAGCCAGAGTACAGTTTTCTCACTGCTTGCTACAGTAAATGTGTATAGGCAAAGATCTTGAATTCCACATCCCTTGGAGAGCTCTGTTCATTGTGGTACTCTGCTTTCTTCACCACACTTCATTAGTGCACCAGTCTCTTATATAGGACACTGCCAGCTCCTTTGTGGTCTCCTGCTTGTTCATGTGGGTAAGAAATAAAGTGGGCTCTTTCTGGTTTTGAACCAAACACTTGGTGGTTCCTGGCTGAGTCTGGATACAAATAACCAAATTCCAGCTGATGTAACATCAGAAGTCTATAATGCAGATTTCTCCTCTGACGGCTTGTTTCTGTGAGATGATCTCATCTGTGGGCCTTTCATAGTCCCTCTTCAATTATTTGAGCTAGCTGTCTTTTTCCTGAGGAAATGATCATCAGTGTAGCCTGTTGGAAGTTACTGCATTTAGGGAAGGAGTGAGCATTCACTCAGGAAATGAAAGTTGCAACTAATGTCTTTTCTACAATGTACAATGCTTACGTTGGAGAAACTGTCCACTTCCCCATAATAAAACATTGGTGTCTCTCCTTTTGCTATTGGGCTTCCCTCCTTATGCTGAGTGGCAGCATGCTCCTTTCTGAAGAGTCCTTGCTGCAGGTCAGACTGGCATCAGAAGCAAGCAGAGAAGGACAAGAAGAGGGCAGTGGGAAGGCAGACTGCTTTGGAGTATTTGGGGCATGAAAACCACTGAAGGGTTCAGGCTGAATGAAGCATAAGGAACTGTTTATGTAGCTGGTTCATGTGGTGGTAATGGCAGGTTTCTCAGTGCAGCTAACAGGTGTGGACAGTTTTTGTTCCAAGTGGGAGGAGGGTGTGCTGATCTATGCTGCCCTCACATGGAAGGATTTTGTTGGTAAAGTCCAGTCCTATGTAACCACAGTGTGTTGGCTCGTGTGATGCCATTCTTCTACCAGTGCAACTGTAGCTACTTTCAGCACTATTGGATTTGCTCATACTTTACTCTTCTTGTCGAAACACTTCCTTTGCTGTGGAGTAACAGGAGGATTGCTTTTCTTGCTTTGTAATAAAATCTTTATTTGCACATTCATCTATGTTAAAAGATAGAAATGTAAGAATCTTACACCAAAGTTGTTGTAAACTTAATAACTGGTTGCGTAGGCCAAGTGATTCACATAACTTTATATTTATTTTACTTGTATTAAAACAAGTGTGTAGATTAACAGAGCATTCTTTAGTGTTGTTTGTTTGGACTAGGACACACTTAGACGGCGTACCTCCAATTTTCATCGCAGTTAGGCATTTTTCAAAGTCTTGGATCAGGATTGCTTCTTTTGTGAGAAGACTTGATGATGTAAAATCAGGAGTAGGTCTACTAATATTTATGAATTGTGCAGCTAGCCCAACTTTTGCTATCCAGTATCTATGGGATATGTAGAAAACAAAATTTCAGACGGTGCTGGTTAAGTTAAAATTGGTACATCTCTGTTCGGGTAAAAAAAAAAAAGAAGAAAAAAGAGAAATTGAAAGCCTAATTTAAAACAAAACACTGGAGTATGGTTTTAGTAATGGAGAGGATCTGTGTGTTTTATATTTTAATTAGATGTTTGTAGTATCCCCTGTTAACATGCTTCTAATCTGTTCTACTAGTAAGTCAACATCTGTTACTAACAACTAATAAGATGAAAGAGCTTCAGACTAACTTCACTGATACTGTTTGGCCTTGACATTTGAAGTAAGTCAGTTGCCTTCCTCTAGAAATATTGAAACTGAATTTATTTTCATGTGTTAAATTTATTGTTTTGAAGAGTTGCAGCATTTTCCATGTTCAGCTCATATTTTAAAATCCTTTTACTGTTGAATAGGTGATATCTATTTAACATGAGTAAGGTGAAAAGGTTACTGTGCAATGAAAATAGACCTAGCTTTTGCGTGATTTGAATCCATGTGAAATTTTAACTTTGAGAATAGATTCATGATGTTAATTATTTTCATGCTGAATAAAGGCTGGAAGCCATTTCAAGTCTGTGACACTGTTGTTTCTTAAAGTAAATTCTCATGGATGTGGCATTTCACAACAAAATTGAAAATATTTTGATGTTCTCAAAAATTTGGTTGCATGTCTGTTTTAACTTGGGTAGTGCATGAGATCTTAGTTACATGCTCTTAACTATAGCTTTTTATTTCATATTTAGCATTCAAGTTGTTAGCACGTGGCATGTTTAAATGCTTTCAAAGACAGGCATGACGTATCTCATAGTCTTCAGAAGAGAAAGCAGGATTTTCTGTATTAATGTCCTCTGTTAAATTCCACACTGGGAGGTCTTTGTAAGGATTTCTTTCTCCGAATAACAGAAGATCTTCCTCAAAAGTTAAAGTAACATACTTTAATAGACTCCTGAAAATCAGTGTCCTAGGTAGGCTTGAACCCTGCAGCTGGATTATTGCTGGATATGTGGAGCAACATATGAAGTCATTGTTTGAAGGTCATCTGAGAACAAATTACTATTTTTAAACAGGAAACCTGATTTACAAAGAAACTGGTAGAACCTGTTGCAGATATGTGAAGGTTTAAAGTGCAACAAGTTAAATGAAAGGTCTGTCTAAAGATATGAAATATGACATGACCTCCAAATCAGAAGTTCATATCTGTCTCCTAGGGGTTGGCAGTGTATGACAATGGGAGGATCAATCTAAACATATATTTGGTGAGGTTTTAAAGTAATTTTTGTTTCCCCCTGTTTGTTATTATGCTGGAGAGACTATAATTGGTTAGATGATATTAGTAAGATTGGTGGTGTAACATATGACCAGGTGGTTGAAAAGCTATTGCAAAGCAATATAAATATCTTTTTGTTTAAGAAAGGTAAAATATTTCTACAACATATGTAAATGACAATATAAATTTTAATCAGGTGTCTGATTTCATAGTTATATAGGCAGTGTATATAGAGATGGGATTAAGTGTGAACAGTGTTTGAGTTGCACACTTGGTGACTTTGGATTGCAGTCATGTGCAGTGAGGCAGGTAATACTTTGTATAGGTGGCAGCTGTACTGAAGCTTCCTAAGAATCTAAAGATCAGAGCCTATGTTGGGCAGCCTGTAAAGCCCCTATCAAGTATTGTTTTATATGTGTTAGTTTCAGAGTGAGTGGCATAATAGGCTGCTAGTTTTCTGTGTAAAGAAACCTTTCATACATCCTAAACATCATTACAAGGGAAAACACTGATTTTACACAGAAATGTGCACAGAGTATCTTTAATGTAGTATTTGAAAGATTTCCATCTGGTTGTTTCTTTTGTGCCACCAGGGGGCATAGTACTACAGTCTGTTCGTGTTCGGGTTTTATTTATTTTTCTTTCTTTCCAGTATTCCATCATCTGTGTATTAATTTCTTCTTGTTTTCAGTTCATCTGTTTTATAAGTTTGTAGAATTTATCTTTAAACATTGGGATTCTAGGATATTTGCCCTACATCTCGATTAACTTAATCTGGTTCTGTTGTCAAAATATATTTTTCTCTTTTGGGAAAGCGATAGCTGTCTGACTGTGTTGCATTTTAAAATCTTTGTTTTCAGGATGTATCAATCTAAGAAATGAACAAACAAAAACAACAAAACAGTGGGCCAGCACTTCACACAACCCAAAAAATGAGGGGACAAACTTACTACCATGTTAGAAAAATTAATAAAACTTATTTTCTGCAAAATTACAAAGAACTTTCATAAAAGGATAAATTAAAGGTAGAATTATTCTAATGGGTAGAATTATAGCAATGACAGTTGGGAATCCAAAAGGCTGATTAGTATCCCTTGGTAAGGTGTGTTTTTTTTATTCTTGCAGGCTTCTCTAAGTGAGCAGAATTTAAAAGAATGTACACATCAATTTAGAAAGGAGGCTTAATCCTTTGCAAACTACAGTTGCTGAAAAGGAAAATACAAATACTTCAAGTGAATTATTAAAAGGGAAAAAAGTGTCATGTACAGATGTTGTTTCTAATATTATACTGTAGTCCTAAGAAAATAAGGCATTGGTGCTAGGAAAAAGTTATTAAAATCATAAGTGACAGAGTACCTGTCTACTGAATCAATGTTATTTGTGTTGAATATAATGGTAAAATGTAGATACCTGAATCTGTAGAAGGTTTTGTTTTAACAACAGCTACTTGCAAAAATACCTAATCATACATGGTATATTTTGGGGGGTGACCACAACTTTAATAATAGGAAGTGACTGGGGTTTTTTTGTTTGTTTGTTTGTTTTTTTAATCTCTTATAATTTCTTATTATTTTATGTTAAAGTCATTCTGAGTAAATAAAGAAATTACTGTTAAGATGAAAATCACATTAAATAATGTGAAATAATTGGGCTTTTTGTAATTCTGTTAAAGCTAACTCATTCATGCTTGAAAAAAGGCATACCTAAAGGCATACCTCAAATAATTTGGAAGGAGTAGCTACTGCATGAGAAGGCAGTAGCATTTGGAGGTATCTTATTTGGCTATGCTCCTTCCTGTATTCCAACAATACATTCAATAGATGCTGTTAAATTACTGTGTAGAATCTCTCTCCTTCCATGTTGCTTGGGAAATATGCTGACTTTCAATTCACACCGATGTTGTTCTGCAACCTTCCTATGGGGTGCACACCAGAATCATCTACAAAATCCCATCGCTTAGTCAGATGACCTTCTGACTAAAAATGCTATTAGCTTGATCTCTCTTTTACAGGATTTTCTTGATGCTTGTAATGGTCCAATTGTACAGATTATTCCTCTGATCAGGCTGTTAAGGGATCTTTTACCCCCATAAAGTGCTTTTGTTTATTTCTCTGTGGAAGTTTATTTCTCTCTTTCACTGAAAGTAAGAAACTTGATATTTATTGAAATACTGTTTTACATGTACAGGAAAACCCTGAAATATTTACATCCTGTTAGTCCCATCACATTGTGACTGACTGTAAAAATTGGCTTTGTTTGGTGTTCTGATAAATGAAAAGATCAGATTTTTGTAAATCTGACATATGTGAAAGAAGTTGAAGTAGGCATAATTGCTTCTTGAAAGAGTGTGACTTTAAAGAGTATCTTTGTATCACTGATTAAATCTTGTGCTGTGAATTCATAAAGGAAAATATATCTTTTACTCTTTTGCCTTACACTGAAAAGTGAAAGTTTCATTTGTTGGGTCAGTTCCTTTGTAGATTGTCTTTATATAAAATGAATATATTTTGGAATTTTTTGTGTGATCACATGCTATTGTGGAATTTTTTTTTTTTTTAATTCTGTCAAGAATTCGTCTGAAAAATAATTAAACTTTCCTTTTTTTTTTTTTTCCCTCCCTAGGGCCAGCTTTCAATATTGCAGGAAAAAATAGATCATTTAGAACGCCTGTTGGCAGAAAATAATGAGATTATTTCAAACATACGAGATTCTGTGATCAATCTGAGTGAATCAGTAAAAGATGGTCAGAAAAATCCAGAGGCCATAAACTTCAGTCAAGGATCTGTTTCTGAGCTCTTTCCTTCTGCTTCAGTTTTGTTTGCCATTGATTCTGAGGATTGTTTGTTTGCTTCAAAAAGTGGAAGTCATAGTTCGGATGTACAGGTAAGCCGTACATCTTTGTCTTATTCTGCTGGAGTCCCAGCTATCATTACCTTTTAATTCTGAAAATGTCAAATTACAGCTAAAAGGTTGGTACTAAGCTCCTGATCTAAGAGTTGTTCTGTTAGAGTTGTTCAAGTGACTGTTGTGTTTACCAGATGTTATGAAACTGTTCCTTTTTCACCTTTTTAAAAAACTGTCTAGAAATTGATTAGTGATTATTAAGAGTCAATTGTTGAGAAAGCTTAAAATCCTTGAAGAAATGAAAACAAAGTGATTATAAACAGATTATTGTCCCATCAGTTCTTTGGAAATAATTTATTTGAGTGTCTCTCTCCAAATTGTTCTAAAACTGTTGAAAAATAAACTAGAAATAGTGGATAGTCTTGATTTAAGTAGATTTTACTTTTTAGGAATGTATAAGTAGAGTCTTGATGGGGAGGTAAAGAATGTTCATTAATTAATAATTTAAAAAAAATCTTGGGTCCACTGTTGCCTTTTGAATGTCATTTCTGTACTTCAGCCTTCCTATGTGTCTCTAGTTTGTGTAGGCACTTTGATCATAAAGGAGAAACATTTACCATGTTGACTGGTTGGCAAAGAACTGGGGAGGTTGAAGTTTTTAAAGTCAGACACTTCAAGTTGAATTTATTTTTCTTTCTGGTGATGCTTGTGAGTTCATGGACTCTTATATATTCAGTTTTAATGGAGGGATTCAGGAGCACTGAGAATACTCTGTGAAGTTTGTGATCTGTACTGTTTTTGTGAGCCTTGTGGGAGTACTATAAATATTCATAGTACTCTAAAGCAAAGATTAAATTTTGAAGTCCAGCTTTCTCATTTTAGAATTTAAAGTATTTCTATTGCAGGAGAAAGACTCTGCACTTCAGAAGAATAAGTACACCTATTAGAACAGTTGTAACCACTGATGTATCATGCTTAACGCCTTTAAAGTTTTCAGGGATAGCCTCCACCTTAACAAGTCTTTTACAGATAAAATAGGCTTTTTAAAGGCAATATCTGATCATGTTTCTAATATACATTCAGACTTCTGTGCAGGGAAGTGAAGCATGTGGACCTACGATTATGTGTGTTCAAGTTAGTGGATTGTTAACAGGTTATTCATCATACAGTCTGTTACCATATTAAATGATACATGCATAAAAATAAGCTCTAGTAAATGAGAATCATGAGTTTTGAGGTAAAAATCTGTTGTCTTAAATTCTTGGGCATGTTTACCTGTTATGAACAGAAGGCCAAAAGATCTTTTCTTAACTGATTCTCATATTTTACTTCACATTTGGAGAATGTCAGAACATGCACCTACTGTCAGCTAATGTGCTTACTACCTAGGTAATGGGAAGTTGTAATAGCTAAACTGCTTTTGGATAATTTTCTCTACCTTTAAGGTGATTTTACATGTACTCAAAAACCAAACATCTTGTTTCCCTACTCATACTTTCTTTCCTTGCAGGAAAGGAGGGCTCTAATGTTCGTTGTGTCATTGCATGAGTGCCTTGTACTCAGCAGGTTATTCATTGTCATCACTAAGTCACTTTAATATTGCTTCTGTGTACAGTTTCTCATCCTGTGAGTGTGGTCTGCATTTCAGTTACGTAATCCAAGACCTCAGCTTTAGCAGAATTCCTGTTACACCATATTAATGAACTGATCTAAATTGCTGTATTATTACTATATTTGAATACAGTTTTACTATTTAGTACCTTGCCAGCCCTGATGGATTCTGTAAGCTCAGTTAATTTATCTGAGACACTGTGAATAATTATTTGGAGCATTTTAAAAAAAAAAAAATTTTGAATTTTAAAACAGCTTGTAAGTGTTAATTGCCTGCTGTTCATAAATGTTAACTTAAACACACAGACTTGGACATTACTTGTCCCATATTTGTCTCTTAAGAGGGTATATGAGAGATGAAGTAATAAGAGCTAATATGGGTGAGACATAGTGTTTGGATAAAAAATAACATTAGGGAATAAAGGCAAAAGAGTCTTCACTGAATAAGTTGCGGAAAATCATTATAGTCTCCCTCAAGGGGGAAACCATTGTGAGAAGACATTCTAGTAGAGATTAGAAAACTTCGATATTTCAGTGAGAAATATTACTGGAATTTGGTTCTCAAAGAGATGTATTTTCATAAAACATGAGACCAAAAGATGCTTGGATGAGGCAACCAAAAGATTCTTTTTCACGGAGGAATTATAAATCAAGACGTTGTATACTTGCTACTTGTGATGTTTGTAAGTAGGTAGAAAATTGTCATAGAGCTGGAAACTGAAAACAACACTCACTTGAGAATGCTATAATTCAATTCAAATGAAAGATTAATGTGCACATTTTTTTCAAAGGATGAATGATGGAGATAGGTAATAAAACCAACAAATGAAGAACACTGGATTAAGTATGGATACGACCCGATGATTTTTTAGTTCAGTAGTTCAAGAAATATTTGGCATTTGTGCCCAGAGAAAATAGAATTCTCGACGACCATCGTGCTGAACTGGAAGGCTTTTTAAATAATACAGAGAGGTGTCTCCTGCCTTGTCCTTTTCAGCTTCTGAAGCATGTAATATTTGAGCTTAGCAATGTTACTTCTTTTAAAAATGAGACATGAGTCACTCTTTAAAAAGGTACTCTGAAGAGGCACAAACTATGGATTTATTTCTTCTGTGCAATAGTTTAATATTCACGGGGGTAAATGTTGTGATTAAATGTTGTGGGTAAAATCTTGTGATTTTTTTCACAAGATTTGCATTACTTTAGCCATTTGAGTCCCTCAGCATAGAAGAAGATTAAGCCCATATAGGAAAAAAAAGACAACCAATAAATTTTCATATGTTTTAATGAAAAGCTTGTAACAGCATGACTGTCTTCTGAAGCAACCATAATGAAGACAGGCAGCATTCTTTTTGAATTTCTATCTGTCTACTGTTTTAACAAAATCTTTGCTTTCTATATCAGTGTTTTATACTTAGACATGAAATTAATATGTGTCCATGAAATACTTGCTATAACCTTTTTTGCTTTTCCTGACTAAGGAATTAGAACTTATTCTTCACTTGCAGTCATGCAACTTATTCGAGTGATGATTTATCCTTTGCAGAATTCTTACTGATGATAGTGTTGTATGAAAGACAAAAATGACTTCTGTCTTTCAGATGTCTTGGCATAGGTAGTGATTTCAGCCTGATATGGCTTTAGTTTATTACAGTGGAAGTATTTTTTTCCAAAGGTTTTTTTTTTTTTTTAACTGCTTCTGATTAAAATTCTAATCACAAAATGACTGATTTTTTTTTTTTTTTTTTTGAGGTTGAGAGGGACCTATGGAGGTCCTCTGTCCAACTACCAACTCAAGTGGGGTCACCTGTTGCATTTCAGGAGGAACCTTCAGTGTTTCAGTGTTTGCCCATTGCCTCTGGTTCTGTAACTGGGCACCAGTGGAAAGAAGCTGACTCCACCTGCTGTGCACTGTCCCTTCCAGTATTGCTACACATTGATAAGATTCTCCCAAACCTTCTCTAGGTTAAATTGTTCCATCTCTCTGTCTTTCCTTGACAGCAGCAGTGAGAGCTGCTCCAGTTCCTTCACCATCTTAATAGCCCTCTGCAGGTCTCTTTCCAGTGTGTCCATGTCACTTGTACTGGTAAACTTGGAAGTGGACACAGTACCCTAGGGCAGGTGCTTTTAAAACTTGTTTCACTTCTCATTATCTTACTCTGTTTTTAATTAGTAATAAATTCAACTGATTTCCCTAAGTCAAGTGTATTTTGCCTGTGATGGTAATCAGTGAGTGATCCCTGCTCTTAACTCACGTGCCTTTTCTCTTCCATGTCCAATTACAGAGGGAAGTGATAGAGTGGCTTTGGTAGGCACCTGATATACAGCCACAGTCAATCCACCACACTCCCACCAGTCTCTGCTTTCACCCTCTGTAGGCTTCCTTTTTGTGTTCACATTTTGCCAGAAGCTCCTTTTTCATCCGTGCAGGCTTCCTGGCATTTTTACCTGACTTCTGGGATGGACTTGTCTTCAGCTTGAAGGAGGTGATCCTTGAATATTAACCAGTTTTTTTGGGACCCTTTTCCTTCCCAAGGGCCTTATCCTGTGGGACTTTGCCAAGCAAAGTGTTCAGACCCTGCTTTCCTGAAGTCCACTGCCTTTCTCCAGCACCTCAATGCCCTTCTTGTAGTGAGGGGACTAGAACTGGACTCAGGATTTGAGGTGCCTCACCACTGCCCAGTACAGAGGAACAGTAACTTACTTGCTGGACACACTGTTTCTGATACAGGCCAGGATACCACTTGCCTTCTTCCCACGTTGGCACACTGCTGGTAGCTGATACCCCCGTCTTTTTCCTCTAGGCAGCTTTCCAGCCCATTTCCCCTCAACCTGTAGCACTGCAGGGGGTTGTTGTAATCCAAGGGCAAGACCTGGCGCTTGTCCCTGTTGAACCCCATACAATTGACCTAATCCCACGAATCCAGTCTGTCCAGATTTCTTTGTAGAGCTTTCCTAGTCCCTGCCCAACTTTTGTGTTAAGTGATGTAACAGGTTGCTGACCATTTGCTCTGGGGTTATGGTTGCTTGATTCTGCACCCCATCTCCATCTTCCAACTCAGGGCACTAAGTACCTAAAGAGCAAGTGGTCTTACTGTTTAAGACTGAGACAAAACATTTAGTACCTCAGTCTTTTCCTTGTCCTTCGTCACTACATTTCACACCACATCTAATAAAGGATGGAGAGTCTCCTTAGCCCTCCTGTTGTTAATGTATTTATAGAAACATTTTTTATTGTCTTTTACTGCAGTAGCCAGATTAAATTCTAGTTGGGCTTTCATCCTTCCAGTTTTCACTCTGCATAACCTCACAACATCCTTGTAGTCCTCCAGAGTGACCTCCCTCTTTTTCCAAAGAATTCTCTTTTTTTTTTTTCTGATTCCAGCCCTGAGTTCAACAAGCTTGTTCAGCGAGGCATGTCCTCCCTGGGGACTTGTTTTCTGACACATGTGAACAGACTGCTGCTGCTCCTTTAGGGTTTCCTTTGTGAATAATGCCTGGCCTTCCTGAGCCCTTTTGCCCTTCAGGACTGCCTCCCAGTGGGTTCTGTCAAGCAGGCTTCTCCACAGGTCAGAGTCTCCCCTCTGAGAAGAAGCCCATGGTGGCAGCAGTGTTGCTGGCCCTGCTCCTTGCTTCTTCAGGAGTTAAAAACTCTCCTTGGTTGATCACTGAGGCCAAGATGGCTTCTGACCACCACAACACCAGTTCACAAACAGCAGGTCCTGCGGGTCCATCCCCTAGCTGGATGGACCAGTCTCTCACCAGCTGTGTCAGGAAGTTGTCTTCCATATTCTCCAGGAACCTCCTAAATTGATTTGTCTCCATTGTGTTGTATTTCTAGCACACATCTGTTAACTCCATGAGTCCCCCATGAGAACAATGGCTAGCAGTTTTAAGACTTCTACTTGGAGAATATTTTATCTGCCTCATCATCCTGCCTGTGTAGCCTATAACAGACTGTCACCATGGTAGGCAGGTCTTCTTGGCTTTCCCACTTATTCTTGCCTATAAACACTCAGTGGTATTGTCATCATCGTAAAGCTCTGGACAGTCAAAACACTCACTCACATACAGGGCTACTCCACTGCCTCTCCTTCCTTGTCTATCCCTTCTTAAGAGGTAATAACAATCCATTGCAGCATTCCTGTTGGGTGAGTCATCCCACCATGTTTCTGTGACAGCAACTACGTCATAGTTTTCCTGCTGCACAATTGCTTCCAGCTTCTGTTTGTTTCCCATATTGTGTTCATTGGTGTAGATGCATTTCAGTTGGGCTATTGTTACTGCCAGCTTTTTTTTTGGGGGAAGCTCTAATTTGTATGTGACCATTCTTAGGGACTTCTGTAGTTTCTGCCCTTGTGTTTTTGCTGTCACGTGGATCTCCATCCTCCACTCCAAGGAGATGGCAGACTGAAGGGCCTGGCTAGCACACTGACCCTCAAACTTCGGAGTGCTGTGCTCAGGCTTATCTCTAGCAAACCTGGTTTTATCCCTTTCCAACTTCAAACCCACAGGCAGAGCTCCCTGCACATCAGCTCCTCTCTCACATAAATGTCCTCTCTCACATAAAAGCCAATGCTCCCTCCTTGTCTTTCTGGCCTGTCTTTCCTCAGAATCTTGAGTCCTTCCAATGCAACTTTACAGTCATTAGAGTCATCCCACCATGTCACCATTATCATAAGATCATAGGCTTGCAACTGCACCCTGCTCTCTTAACTCATTATGTTTATTTCCTTTAGTGTACTTCAGTGAACCACCCCAGCATGCTGTTTCCCAGAAAGAGTTTTGGGGATTTCTCTGTAATTGTGTACAATTGTGCAGGCACTTGCTTGCTCACCTACAAATGTTAGAAGTGACCGTGTTTAAGCCTTGTTTTCTTGATTTCTGAAATTATGATATATTTTTAAAATTCTTTCATGTCACATTGTTCCTGACCATTGTTCCCCCACAGGGCTGCTGTCTCCCCTTTATTCTTAGCTAGAAGTTGTCCTTAATAGGTCAGCCATCCTTCTGGCAAAAATATCTCTGTGCACTTAGTGAGTTGGATCTCATCTCTTCTAAGCAAACAGAGATATGCAAACAGGGTCCCATGATCATGGAATCCTGAAGCGTGTTTCAAACACCAGCTCTGAGGCCAACTAGTGATCTGTACTATCAGTATCTTCCTCTCACACCTGACCCTCCCTGCTGGGATAGAAGAGTACACCTCCTGGGCCTCTGTGACCTTCATTACTACTCACAGAACTCTGCAGTCACTTTTTATGCAGTCTGGGTTGCCTCTGGCAGTATCATTGGTATCTACATGGAAGAACAACAAGGGCTAGTAGTCACTGAATTGGACAAGCTTCAACAGTTCCACTACAGTATGCAGGATCCAGGCCCCTGGCAGGCAGCAAAAACCTCTAGATGATAGGTTGGGTCAGGTAATTCAAGCAGTTTTTATACAACTTGTTGATTAAGATTCCAAGACCTATTTTCTGAATTGCAGTTTCCATCTCTTGAGCTCAGAGTCATATAAGCATGGTTTGAGATAACTCTAAGGTTGTAGATGTTAGGGGAAAAATTATCTATGTTATGGACTGTAAAAATTGCTATCTTGCAGACTGCAGAAAGTTCCTTGTAAAATTCAGACTCCGTCCATGAGAAAAACTCATAGGAAAGTGTGGAGTTCCATAAATTACTGCTTTTTAAACAAATACATTTTCATGGTTGAAATGTTCAAAGAGTTTATAAATTTTCAGATCATTAATTGTTAACTGGCAAATTTATAGAATATGCACTTCCATTTTCTTCAGAACCATGCATTGCAGAGAAAAAATGCTCTTCCTCCTCAAAGTGAGATTTTAGAAGATACCATACTGTGAAAATATATAATAATAGCATATAATTATATATATCATATATATGTAAGTATAGATATTATATATATTATCTATTATTAGATATATATTATTTATATAAAATATGAATTAACCTAAAATAGTGTATTTAGAAAATATACCATTAGGCTAATTTCAACATAACCCTTATTTGGGACCTTTAGGCTGACAGTGCAGAATGCCCAGTTATGCAAGTATTGCGCCTGTGTTTTGCATTAATCAATATTGTCCAAAGGTCTTTTGTTGTTGTTGTGAGGTAAAAGTACAAGGAGTTGAATTTTACCTTGTGTGTGGGTACGTGTAAAATATTTCCACTTTTTCGGTGTTCTTATGTCATTTTGATTTTGGTGTCCAAAATGTTTTTTTGTAAATATAAGTGGAGATTGTGAAGAGTATGTGATGAATGTATATAATATATGTATATATGTCTATAAAATATTATAGACTCTTCTTTAGTGTTTCATGGATGTGATGGTGGAATGCTCTGGGTGCAGATGTCCAGGTGTTGGTAGTGAGGGGCTCCAGGGGTGATGTGCATAAGGAAAGGCCAATGCTGCTCTGGAGCTGTTCTTGGCAGCAACAAAAGAGACCCAGCACAGGATACAACCAAACCCTCCATCAGCAAAGGGTGGTGCTACCTCTGGGAGAGTGTGTTTTAAGAAGGGGAAAATGTTGCATGTCAGTCTGGTTTAAGGTTAAACAAGGGAGAGAAACAACCTGTGGACCCCAAGGTGTTTGATGAAGGAAGCAGAGAAGGTATTCTAGTCACTGGAGCAGGTGAGAGAATACTTACAGTGGAGTAAGTATTCTCTTGAAATTTGTGGAGGACCCCATGCCAGAGCAGGTAGATAGTTCCATGAGGAACTAGAGCCCTTAAGAGACCCATACTGGAGGAGTTCCTGAAGTACTGTAGCTTGTGGAAGGGACCCCATGCTGGAGCAGGCAAAAAAGTGCAAGAAGGAAGGAATGACTGATAGGAAACAATAGGAATTGACGTCTCACTATCCAATTCTATTTTTTTTGTCAATAAATTAATTTACTGTTCCTGAAGGCAGGTCTTTTTTTTTTTTTTTTCTGTGGTGATAATTGGTAAGTGATCTCCCTGTGTTGGGAGTAACCTGGATGAGGAACAGGAGTTTAGAAGGTGGAAGGAAGCACTGTCCGGCAACATAGACCAGACAGCATCAGACAAACAGACTTTAGATTGTGAGCTCTCCCTCTTTCATGGGGGAGAATAGGTTTCTCTGATTGGCCAATGTCCAGTTAGAGATTTGTAGTTTTCCTAGTTAAGAACTTAGTAGTTATCTGAAGGTGCATGTATCCCCCCTATTAAGTAAATCAATCTTAAATCCTATCCAATGCCCTGTCCAAATTTATATATATACCTATCCCCTTTTTCCAGAACCTTCCTTAACTGCATATAAACCCCCTCCATTTTGTAAAATAAAGTTAGATCAGCTTTAGCACCCACAGCTGGTATCTCTGTGTGATTTGACCTCTGAGCTCGGCCGATACACCACCGGGCACAATGAGAGAAACTGCAGCTCAGCAGTGAACCCGCTGGTCTGAGAAGACCCCTGAAATCCCAAACCGTGTTATCCGTGTTTTTATCTTCACAGATCATATTTTAATCTTATTTCTCCCCTGGTCCTGTTGATGAGGAAGTGTGAGAGAGCAGCTGGATGGGGGCCAAAGTCAACCATCACAAGGAAGGCCTTACCTTCTTTAGTCAGATGTTGTTTCAGATGTGTGTAGTTTTTTAAAGTTTCCTAGCAGGACAGAAACCAGCTTACCACTGGAAAGTTTTAACTTCTGTGATGTTAAAGTAGTAAATGACTCATTCAGGCTTTTGTTGTGGAGAGAAATTGTTTGTTCTAGAAATTTTGTCAGGTGACTAATCATATTCTAACACAGAGTTAGAACTAATTAAAGTTTAGTTTTTTAATTAGAATGTCAGGAAAAGGCTTGTCCAGTGACAGCTCATGCTTATATCTTTTCTTCTTTCTTAAAAGTAGACCACAGCTAACAAAAAAAAAAAAAAAAAAACAAACCCAAACCCTAAAAAACTGACATTAGTAGGCTCTGTTTGGTGCTGTGTGGTGTTCCCTAAATTTCATAGGAACTTGTTAAAGTTACTCTACAGTTGCTTTATTTACCTTTAACCTTCTCATTTGCATTGAAAAATTAAATATGTCCTCTCTTGTACCATTATTGTACTGGGCAAGAGTAGATATACAAGGAGCTTTGTTACAGGCCCTGGGTATAGTTATGAATGTTTTTTTCTTGGTAGTTTTTTTCAGTTCCCTTTTCTGAGCTTGACTTTTGCCTTGATCTCTCTCATGCTGTTATTCCTTCTTACTGCTTGTTTATTGCTTGTTTTCTTCATTTTCTGCATTCCTATTTAGTGTGCTGTGCTTTTCCGCATAGTCCTTCATACCCTCCTGCCCCAGCCATTGTGAGCTGCCATAATTTTTAAAAGTGTTTTAAGGCTCTTAATCCTACTGTTTGTCTAATCAATTTCAGTTTCCTCAGAATAGAGCCTGCCAAATGCTCCTCTTCCTGTCAGCTGTGTCTTGGGTGTCCTGGTGTGACTTGAAAGTTGCTCTCATTTGTCATTTTTCTATTCATTTGGCACGTTATCTCTCCCTCTGTAATGAACAAACTCATCCATTTTCATTGAAAACAGCTTTGGTTTTTAATAGCAGAACTGTTTTTCTGAATTCATGTTTTATATGCCTTGGGTTTTGTTTTTTTTTTTTTAGATGCTGGATGTCTATGACATTCTTCCTTTTGATAATCCAGATGGTGGCGTTTGGAAACAAGGATTTGATATCACATACAATGAAAATGAATGGGACAGTGAACCACTTCAAGTTTTTGTTGTGCCTCACTCCCATAATGACCCAGGTAATATTTTAACTTGGTTGATTTGACTACCTAGAGCCTTTTGAATTAAGGAAATATATTGCCATTTTTGTCAAGGTTTGGGTTTTTTTTGAAGTATATTAGTTAATATGTTAGATTAAATCTATCTATCTTAAACAGATGTATAATTCTGGTGCTAATGACAACTGTTATGATACAAATTGTACATCTACTTATTTAGTAACCAGAGTAGAACTTCATTGTTGATATTGGAATGTAATACGAATTTTCTGTGTTCATCCTTCTGGTAACCCATTCAGTTTATTCAGTGCTTCATTATTTGCTGTTCTTATTTTGACTTTTGCACTGTCACAGATATGTAACCCTTAGCCTGCGCTAAAGAACTATGCTTTTGGAAGATGTGACGATGGTAAATCTCAAGTTTCTGACTGTAACACTTCCTTTACTGTTTTGTGCACACCTCCAACCTCCAGCTGGATAATACAATGTCTAGATTTAAATAGAAAACTAGGTATACCTACCTAATTTCACTTCTTCATCTTAACTCGATGTTATAAAATAGAGAAATGTTCCCTTTTTTTGAAATTACTGTCAAATTTACCAAAAAGCAGTGAAATATACTGGTACAGTATAGTCCTGATACATATACACTGAACATGAGAAGCTAGTCGTTGTTATTGTAGAAAGCCACAACTTCAGTGATATTAAATTTTACTATTGTGTATCTCTAACAATTTTGTTTGTTGTTTGAACATAAGTGGTTTTTATCTGTTCATATCTAGCATTTTCAAAGAAAATGAACACTGGAATTTGGAGGCAGTGTATTGTCCAGTTATGACAGCTAAATTAACAAAGTATGGATATAGTATAAAGAAAATATTCACAGTATTAAGTGAAGTTTGAACTGCCTATCTGTAGAACTGTCTTGAAACCTCTGTGCATTTATTTTCTCTCTGGTTGTAGTTCTTCTAAAAACTTTCCTAGAAAGAAGCAACTCTGTACAGATACCTAATGAGTCCAAAGCAATCCCAGAGGAATATACAGAACTTCTCATTCTCTTGGTTCTCCTTAGAAAGGGCTTTGGAGATTACCTGTGTCCTTTCTGCTGAAGTTGGTAGGACAATATTCTATTGAGGCTGTTGGCATCCTGCTAGAGACCAGTTACCTGGTCTGGTGTCACATCCGTCCTTCTGGAATAACTTTAGCTGAATTGAACAAAGACCCTGTGCACAGTGTAGGATGAGGCAATTTGTCAAGAGCGTGATGCTTGGGAGCTGCAGGGGAATATCCTGAGGAAAACAGAAAACTTTACCAGTGTCTATTCAAGTCATGAAATTCAGTAGGGACTCAGTCTCCTGGCACTGATATTTTTTTTTTTTTTTTGCACATTTTATTTCTACAGACACTTTTTCTACAGGTCCTAGTAATTTAAATTTTTTTAAAAATTATTTTATTTTTAGTTGATTTACACACCATTAGTAACTGTCTTTCAGTACAGAATGCATTGGGCTGATTTCCTCTGTGGTGCCTGGTCTGTCTCATCAGTACTTATATGGAATTTACCAGTTTCTGTTGCCATTATGGAAAGACTCGTTGGAGCTAACCTTTGGCTCTCTAACTTCCAGCCTTCTCGCTTTCTACTTCACATCTATCTTTGAGTCATGCCTCCTGCAATCAGCTGTGGTAGGTTTCATAGCCAACATCTTTTGCATATGACAAGCTTTAGCACTGCGTACCTTAGTAGTACTTGGTTCATCCTGTAGCACCACTTTTGTTTCCCAAAAGTGACTCACTGAATATTCATTCTGAGGAATCTGAGAAATTTGAGTTTACTGAACCTCTTGTCACATCAAGATTATTGTTCTACAGAGACAACTGGACAGGCTGGATTGATGGACCAAGGTCAGTTGTATGAGGTTCAACAAGATGAAGTTCTGGATCCTGCTGTTGGATCCTGACAATCCCCTGCAGCGCTGCGGGCTGGGGGCAGAGTGGCTGCAAAGGTGCTCGGGGAAAAGGACCTGGGGGTGCTGTTTGACAGTGGCTGAACATGAGGCAGGAATGTGTCCAGGTGGCCAAGAAGGCCAAGGGCATCCTGGCTTGGATCGGTAATAATGTGGCCAGCAAGACCAGGGCAGGAACCATGCACCTCTACTGGGCACTGGTGAGGCCACAACTCTAATTCTGTAATTGCTTTTGGGCCCCTCACTACAAGAAAGAAACTGAGGTGCTGGAGTGAGTCCGGAGAAGGGCAATAGAGCTGAGGAAGGGTCTGGAGCATAAGTCTGATGAGGAGCAGCTGAGGGAGCTGGGGGTGCTTAGCCTGGAGAAAAGGAGGCCCAAGGGAACCGTATCACTTACTACAACTACCTGAGAGGAGGGTGTAGCCAGATGGGGGGCAGTCTCTTCTCCCAGGTAACAAGAGTAGATGGAGTCAAGTTGTACCAGGGTAGGTTTAGATTGGATATTAGGAAAAAATTCTTCACTGAAAGGGTTGTTGAACGTTGGAGCAGGTTGCCCAGAGAAGTGGTGGAATTGCAGAAGTGTTCAGAAAAGCATGTGAATGTGTCACTGAGGGACATAGTTTAGTGGTGAACACAGTGGTTGGACTTGATTTTCTTGGAGGCCCTTTCCAACCCACATGATTCTGTGATTATTTTGGTAGATACTACCATCTGTCATTACAAATTACAGTCCTCCTCACTGTGTGCCAAACAGGGCACATAGTCTGGAAGCTGTTGTTGGCTCAGCTGGCCAGTAGCAAAGGCTCTCAATATCAGATTGTGCTGGAGGAGACTTCTTCAGAATCTCTGGATTTTTAGATATGTGTCTTTTGAGACTAGGGGACTGAACAGCTCTATGTTGCTTCTGTTCTGCTATTGAGAACAGTGAAAACTGTCCTCAAAATAGCAGAATAGTTGAGAACATGGACTCATCTCTTATAAACCTCCAAATTGGGACAAAAGTTGAGAAATGCCTTGAGCTTCACTATATATTTGCCATGATGCTTGAAATATTATACTAGCTTTTGGAAGGTCAGAAAGTTTTCTCCAGGTCCAGAGACCCTCTCTGTGGCATTCTTCTCTATCAAGTTTGGGTTGTCTGTGTTTAGAAAGCCCAACCAACCAAAAAAAAAAAAAACTAACAAAAAAACCCCACCTCAAAGCCCCCAAGCAAACAAGTAAAAAAACCCAAACAAACACCCCCATAGCAATAAACCAACCAAAAAACAAGAAGTCCCAAGCAAACAACAATCACAGCACCAAAAATACCAACCAAAAAGTCCCAATGAAAAAAGCTCAATCAAAACCATGCACCCTCCCACTATAAAAGTCTGTGAGTCACCAAAATTACTAAATTTCTAAGACAGATGAAGCATAAATACTCCTCCGTAGCCAGAGGTAGCCCCAACAACACCTTTTCCTCTTTAACTTTTTGTGTTGTCAATCATCGAATTTTCTGTACTTTCCCAGTAGGAATTTCCTATTTACCTAGGAAGTATGTAAGTAATGTGTCTATTTCTTAATTTTACAAACAAATGATGCCTCTTGGTGCACCTGAGAGCTCTGTGTAAGGACGTTTAATCTGTTTTTCCCTTTCCAGCATTGCTCTGGCCTTCTTCCAAGCACAGGCCATAGTGAACATAGCTTAAGAGATATATTTTTATATGCATTTGTACATCTATCTTGGAGGGAGTAATGAGTAAAATCTATAGTAAGATACTTATTCTTTCATGTCTCAGAGAAGTCCTCCTCGTGACTGGCCCTTCAATAACAGGGCTTGAAGAATTCTTTGAAGTTATGGGAGCTGCCTCCCATCTTTCTGTTGCAGTTCTTTCCCGGCATGTGTTGTTCACGAGGGCTTGTCTGAAGTCTTAATGCTGTTGTCAGTCGCATTTAAGAGCCGACTTCCTTGCTGGTGTCAGGTTTTTGTTCCTAAGTCTTCCTTCTTAATATGTAAATTCTTCATGCCTTTACTATAAAATTGTATCTATCAATATACCAGCAACAACTAAAAGCAAGAAATCTGCCTCTCATCACACATACAATCTAAATCTCTCTCAGCAGGTAGGCTTCTCTGTTGGTACCTAATGGATTTAAACTGAGAGATAATCCTGGTAAATGTAAATGTTCCTTCACCAAAGGTGATTGTGTGAGACTGGTTATTGTTTGTTTTTGGAAAGAGTGTTATCGTAGAAATCTCCTGACTTGATACTGTTTTTGGTAAGGACATTTCTGTGCAATTGTCTAGGAAGTGCAGTATGAAACTGCACTTGAAAGAGGGAAAATTTGTCTGTAACAAACATCTGAAATCTCTTGTATAGCTAACGGTTACATTATTCCTTTCCCAGAGGACTAAAAAAGCATTGTGCAAAGGAAATGCATTCTGGAAAAAAAACCTTAAGGCATCATGAACCTATAGTGTAACAATGTGTAAAAGATATTTACTAAGAAATGGGGTCAGTAAAGATATTAGCTGCAGAGGCTCTCAATTCTCATTACGTTTTATGTTTTCTTGTTTGAGGCTACTTTAACTTTTCATGTAACCAGTTATGCTAGTGAGAATATGCAGCTCAAAGGCAAAGAAACTGCCTTGAAATAATCTTATCTAGTGGGTGGCATCCGTGCTTGTGGTGGGGGGTTTAGAAACTAGGTAGTCCTTTCCAATCCACGCCATTCTATGAATCTAAGAAACAGAATCCATAGGGAAGGTGGTCGGTCTATATTCCATGTTCTTTTTTTGAGGGAGGATGACTGAATGTGCTGTTGCTCCGAAACACTAAGTTCTTCTTAATCTGGGTTAATTTCTTTCATATGAGTTTAATCATGACCTGCAGACATGGAGTCTTTATGTTTCTCCCTACAGTAGCTACTGTGTTTACCTATTACTGGAAAATAAGCTTTGAGAAGGAGTTCCCTTCATACTTTTGTAGAATGGGTCCCCTTCACACTTTTGATCGGTCATGGCATAATTGTCTTTTAGTTGCTGGCAGTTGAGGAAGATTTGAGCACCTTAGCAGGGTGTCTGAGCACCTTAGCAGGGTGTCTGATCTGGGGAGAACTCACCCAGTGCAGGTTAATCTCAAACCATG
Source organism: Empidonax traillii (assembly GCF_003031625.1). Lineage (NCBI taxonomy): Eukaryota > Metazoa > Chordata > Aves > Passeriformes > Tyrannidae > Empidonax > Empidonax traillii. Next base: position 995,272 of record NW_020955268.1, read on the forward strand.
GAGAGAGGTTCGGTTGTTGTGTGATACTAGGACCATCAGATAGATGGCATTTCTTTCTGGAGCAGATTAAGGAGTGAGCATACAACCTGCTGTACTGGCAAACCCATTATGCCAGCTGTCACATGCTTCAACAGCAGTTTCTTGTGACTGCCTGAAGTGGATTGGGCAGGTAAAATCCAGAGAGGAGAACTCACTCAGGAACAGTGAGATTGTCAACCAGCACAGCTGGATTTGAAAGATGATGTTCAGCTATGACCCAAGGAGTTGAAAGACACCTCTAGCATCTATTGCTCTGCCAGCAGTGATGATTTTGGTAATGACTTGAGATTTGTGAGCTTTGTAATATATGTGTACCAGATCAGAGTATTTTTTTCTCAGTGTGGCTACAGACCTAGTATAAACAGCACTTAAATGTTATTGAAAGTGACTAAAGTAGATTTTTCTCTTGGTCTCTCCACCCTTGTGGAAGTGTATGGACACCTCTCAGGACTAAATACTACTTTTTAACACTTTATTAATTATTGGTAACATCAGTAACTTTGCCTTTCTAGCACTCACATTAACAACTATTTAAGACAGTCTCCATTTCTCTGTATACTCCTATGAAGTTAGCAACTTTGATTTCATTTTTTCTTTTTCTTAGGTTGGCTGAAGACTTTTGATGATTACTTTAGAGATCAGACACAGCATATTTTAAATAACATGGTTATAAAACTGCAAGAAGACAATCGAAGGAAGTTTATATGGTCTGAGATTTCCTACTTTTCAAAATGGTGGGACGGAATAGATAGCCAAAAAAAGGATACTGTTAAAAGGTTTGAACACGGAACTATATCTTATCTTCCATGTATCATGCTATAAGATTTATGTATTTGACTACAATGTAAACTTGATATTTCAGTTTGCTCTGATGGAGAATTGCTAGAACAGTTGTCTGCTTCAGTTCTGACTTTTTGGACTTGGTTTGGGTTTTTTCCAGTTACAAAATAGAAATCTGTTCAGAGAATTGAAGACAAATTACTGAGTTGCTTAAAAATTTGACTGACTGTTTCCATGAACAACCATGAAGATATCATTCAAGTTGTAATGGATTTGTCATTACAAACTCTATTTGCAGTCACATGAAAGTATTGACCATGGAATAAATATGATCTTTCATACTAGCTGTTTATGTATTTTTTCCTTAAGTTATAACAATTATGTTAATAATCATGAAATGAGATTTTTGTTTGTTTTTAAATATGTGGAGTCTTTTATAAACATTCAGCTGCTATAATGGTAAAGTTATAAAGAAGTAAAAGATTTGCCTAGATATTGAGACAAGAAAGCAGGCTTCTTGGATAAACTTGAAGTAAAGATCTAGTTTGGAGTTTTCAGGAAGTGGGGATTTTTTTTTTTTATTTTGCTTTAAGACAGAATCTAACAGTTCTTGGCTCATCTTTGTGATGCCCTCCTTCTCGTGCCCTGCTTCCAGATGCATGTGTTGCAGTATACTGCAAGTCTGTTAGATCTTCACAACTGTAAAGGTTAGGTAATGCTGGAAATCTGGGGAATTACATAGAAAACTAGTCATTAAAAATTTATGTACAATGCATGTGTTATAGCACAGCTATATGTTATAGCATGGCTGTTGTTTTTTGACATTAAAGAGATCTCTTGTAACACAGAAACAGTAAATGATAGAGACTAGGTAACTGTGTCCTCTCTTCAGAGGAGTCAGGTATTGGTTAAGCTGCTCTAACTTAAAGAAGTACCCATGAGATTATTTTTTACTTATGTTTTTCATTACTCTTATGGGTATTACCTATGATGTGACAAAGTTTTGATAAGTTCACTGTATTTCTTTCTTGAATTCATTAAAGATTTATATGCTAGTGTACAGTGTAAGTGCTGAAACTGTAAGGACAACCTGATGTTGGAAATGTGGTCATTATGTTCACTGACAGTAGAGAAACTGGATTATCCTGTGATCTGTTTCAAGAAGGCATTTTAATGAGTGAGATAGTGTGAAGCCTTTATAGAGACAATAAACCTCAAAGATCTATCGGCTTTCTAAAACTCTAAAAAGAATGTTAAATCAAAGATGGGGAGATAGTAGTAATACTTGAAATGTGCAGTATCTGGGTATCTTGCTCAATTAATCTTCAGTAGTGTGGCACATACATTTTTGTAATGTGATCTACAGGAAACAATGTTCTTCCTGATTTAAAAAAAAAGGTATCTAATATGGTACATGCAGTAGAGGTGGTTTTCATTGCACAGAGGCATTAAAATGTCATTGTTCAACTATTCATTATTCCCCATTTGATTAAAGAAATGTAATCCAATGATGGAAGTAGTACAAGCAATTTAGGTTTTGGCATCACCTCACTGGTAAATAAATGTTGGGTATACAGAAGTTGCTTTTAAGAGTGTGTTTTCATATGGAAGATTCTGAACAAAATTTACATATTTTTCAGGTTAATAAAAGATGGACAATTTGAAATAGTAACAGGAGGATGGGTCATGGCTGATGAAGCCTCTGCTCATTATTTTTCTATAATTGACCAACTAATAGAAGGACATCAGTGGCTAGAAAAGAACCTTGGTATGTATATTGATCTAAAATTTGACTACACTAATACAGGAAGTCTGGTGTGGTTTCTTTTTTTTTTTTTTTTTTTTTTTTTTTTTTTTTTTTTTTTTTTTTTTTTTTTTTTTTTTTTTTTTTTTTTTTTTTTTTTTTTTTTTTTTTTTTTTTTTTTTTTTTTTTTTTTTTTTTTTTTTTTGAGTGGTTTAGAATGCTGTCTTTGCTTTACTTTCCTGAAACAATAAATCAGACCACTTACAGGAGTCCAGTATTTGCAATTTGTGATTGCAGAGAGAAGTTCCTGGGCAAAGGGCATTTGAACAATTTTGTTCAGAACATTTTTTCTTGATCAGTGTAAGATATGCATAGAATAGTGGCATAACAAAATATTAACACTAGATCATGCTGAGTTTTAGAAACCATTTCTGTCTCACTAACAGTTTCCAATTGCCATTTCACAGTTTTGAAAATCATGACAAAGGTCTTAAAATGAGTGAAAAATTTAAATTTCCTTCATGTGTTGGGATCTATTCTGCAGACTTTCTTATTCATTGGGTTCTCTTACGTAAAGCTTTTTAAAAAAGTAAATATGAAGTTCAGATGTAGCAGTGGTAGTAGTAGTAGTAGTTATAAACCCTAAACTGATTGTAATGTTAGAATTGTTCTTACTTTGAAAAATAAAAATGCTGCTATTGCAACTTGGAGGGATTACTGACTGCAGTTACATTGACTGAACTGTTTTATTGGCTTTGGGGTGGATTTTTTGTTTCATTCCATAAGTAGAGATAACTCTTTGTATATAGAAAATATTTGTACAGTGATTTTAATAATAACATTATTTCACACAATTAACTGAAATTATTTTGGAAAGCTGTTCCACCATTTTTCTTAGGTTGCAATTTCCATAAACACAGCTTGACATAATTGGATGGGGGAGGAAAGACCTAATGCAAGGGTATTGCATTCTTTACTGTTTTGTTTCTTTTTTCAAAAAACAGTAAAAATTGCCAAAGGAATCATGCTGAAGAACCAAGAGTTAGTAGGTTCTTTATTTACTATGTGAAGTTCAGAGAAAAGAGAGTATTAATTAATGTGATTCTATTGACCACCAAATAATAAATCAAAAGAAAAGTTATTTCCGGAGCCAAAAAACATTAATGTTATTTAAATAACAGTGAAATTTTGACAAGCTACAGCATCAATCCATCTGCATCTGTTCATTTTCCTTCAGCTTTCTTTCTCAATTGTAACATCTGTAAGTGATTTAAAGTGGAAAGGGAGATGTGTTTCAGTATGATTCCAAGTAAAGATGTTCAATGCACAATTGAAATAGTGTAGCAACAAGGAGTACCAATGCTGCATATTTCTATTTAGTTAGAATGTTTTGCTTATAAGATATTTGATTTGTTTATTTGTTTGTTTAATTGGTTATCTGTTTAATTCTATCTTGTTAATTTCTGGGGGTGTCTGCAGGAGGCTTAATAGTAAACTGTATATCTTCTTGGAAATATTATCTTTAGTGCTCTGATTTGAATATATTTGTATAGCTTTCTTTGAGGCAAAAGTAAAACTTCCTCTCCTTTTTGCTTTTTTCTTATGTCAACAGGAGTAAAACCAAAGTCTGGCTGGGCAGTTGATCCTTTCGGGCATTCACCAACAATGGCTTACCTTCTGAAACGCACAGGATTTTCCAATATGCTTATACAGAGAGTTCATTACTCAGTTAAAAAATATTTTGCGACACAAAAGACACTAGAATTTTTTTGGAGACAGAACTGGGGTATATGTTTTTCCTTTATATCAATTAATTTTTTTTAATTTACTCAAATAAAATGCAATGAGAACTTGAAAAAATACTATGGAAATTTTTACAGAATAGGCTTAGAGGAGTAAGTCTAAACTTAAAAATTTTAAACTTGCTGTTCTGATTAAAAAAAAAAATCCAAACCTTTTCATCTAGCTTTTTCTTTTCCTTCCCTCCTACCCCCTTGTTTTCTTAATAAAAGAAAGGGAATGAGAATACCTGCGAGGTAGGAAAGGTGTTAAAACCCAGTATTATTGCTATTGTTTCTCTGATCGTTTTTCTTCATTTTCATTTGTGCTTTTACTTTCTCTTATTTTCATTCTTTCATGTTCCTTGCAAGTATGCATAAAAAAAAAAGTACTAGTGGGAAATTCTTTTTCTGCTTTCATTTTTTTCCCTTCCTCCTACGCCTTTATTTCCTTCTATAAAAGTGTAGGAGAAGGAACATTTCTACTAATTCAGATGTTCTGCTAATGAGGTAATGACAGCAGGGTGATTGGCTTTTGGTATGGTTTTTTCTTTGCTTTGCTTTTTTTGATTTTATTTTTCAGTTGTTGCTTTGATTCACTCAAAGTATTAAAGATGTGCTTGGTTACCTCCAAAATTCTGAAAATCATTAGTTTTATCTGGGTAAAAAAACCCTAACATTTTGTTGTCATCTTTTGCAATCAGCTCGTGCTTGATTATAATATCCCCATCTTGGTTGAATTTGTGGGTTTATCATCCTTATATATGTATATAAGGTACCCACCAAGGTAGACTCAAGGTATAGATATATCAAAATAAGAAGTTGTATAAGAAATTGTCTTGATCTGATGTTTTTAGGGCAGTTCTTAGATTAAGAACGTGGAATTAATTTAGTTTTGGCAAATCTGATAGGGTTTATTTTAAAAGTGTACTCTGTGTATTTAATTCCAGATTTGGGATCCAGTACAGATATTCTTTGTCATATGATGCCTTTCTATAGCTATGATGTTCCTCATACGTGTGGTCCGGACCCGAAAATCTGCTGCCAGTTTGATTTCAAACGACTTCCTGGGGGAAGAGTAAGTTGCCCTTGGAGAGTTCCACCAGAAGCCATTCATGCTGGAAATGTTCAACACAGGTACAGTTTTTATGTATTCCCCAAGGGAATAAATTTAAAACCCCCCATAATTATGCTGTTCAAAAATGATATGTAGCATAGCTTGATGAATTTATATAGTTCTGCTGTGTTTTAACAGCTCAGCTTTGTGTATTCGCTCATTCACTGGCCCCATGGCGGGTTTGGGGGAGAGAACCAGAAGAGTAAAAGTGAGAAAACTTGTTGGTTGAGGTAAAGACTGTTTAATAGAGGAAGGAAAAACTGCAAATACATGCGGAGCAAACCAAGCAGCTACTTCTCTGCTTCCAGTGGGAAGGCAGGTGTTCAACTGTCTGCAGGAGAGCAGGGCTCCATCCCATGTGACTTGGAAAGACAAACACATCACTCCAAACGTCCCCTGCTTCCTCCTTCTTCCCTGGGCTTTATGTATTGAGGATGACATCATAAATTATTAAATATCCTTTTGGTCCATTGGGGTCAGTTGTCCCCACGGTAACCCCTTCCAACTCCTTGTGCACCCTGAGCCTGCTTGTTGGTGGGATAAAGTGAGAAGCAGAAAAGGACTTAGCTTAGTGCAAGCCCTACCCAGCAATAACTAAATCATCTAAAATATCAGTGCAGATCCAAATCACAGACCCATATCAGCTACTGTGAAATAAATTAACTCTACCCCAGTCAAAACCAGTACAAGTTCTTAAAATAAGCTTGTAATAGGTAAATATTACCTATTACTTAACCTAGTGTTTGCTCCTTAGTTCAGAACATAATTATCAGTGAAATTTGAAGGAAGGTTGTAGTTAGGAAAGAATGATTTTTTTTTTTATTTTCTCTATTTGTGATACATGAGTCAGTTTCTGAATTACAGGCAGAACATTGTCATCTGTTTAGTTGAACATAGTCATCTGGTTGCGGTCATGTTACTGGTTTACTGTAGGTTTTGTGAATTTTATGAACACTTGATCTGTCCCCTGCAAATGGAACACTTCAGGCAGGGGCAGGATGGTATAGTATGCTGTAACTTCAAATAGGGGCATATTTCCTAAATGGTATATGCTTGAAAAACTTGGCAACCTGTCACCTAGGTTGTCTGAAGTGCACACCTTAAATGAATCTGAGTCCTGTGTCTTATGATAGGAAATCCTGTTAGCTTCAGTTTTAGTTTTCAAATAGAAACACTGTGTTGTTTTGCCATGGTTGAGAGTCAAATTTATAGTTTCACAAAACTAGTATTCAATTTTGGAAGAAAGGGAGGGAAAATAAAAAAGAAAGAAGAAAAGAAAGGGAAACTAAAACTGACAGAAGTTTTTCCAGAAAACGGTTGTATTCTATGGTCCTGTTGCTATCTTCAGACCTTCAAAATATCCCAAATTTCCAGAGTCAGAAATTTATTTAGATGTTTACAGTTAGTGCAAATTGCTGACTATAACAAATGTATTTAAGGATAGATTTGACCCTTGATGCTGAAGTTTTAAAGTAATGATAAAATGATGATGCATTGGCTGTCTACATGTCAAGTATGCATCTCTTTTTTTCATGAGGATAATTTCTGAAAAGCATTATGAAAACTTTATCATTAAAAATTCAATTGCAAAGTGTTATTGAAGATAAAACCAAAATAAACCAGAATATATTACAATTGTCATATTTTAAGGTAGAAATTGGAATGATGATAGGAAAAAGAAATTTAAAAAAAAAGAGAAATAAAAACCGATGGTGACAAGAGAAAAGTAGAAGAATCATTATGACCCACTCAATGCTTATAAAATATGAAGGAAAGTTCATATGTCTTTAAATCAAAGTTATAGAAAGAAAAATCTTAACTATGTATTCTAATTAACTGGGACACATATTTGCAGACGAGCAACAACTTCTTTAAAAAATACCTGAAATGTAGAGGCTAAAAATAAAATGTAAAGTCTGCTTGGAATAGTTTTTTAAAGAGTCTTGTTTTTCAATTAGATCTTATTTTATCCTTGCACTTCCTAGATGCAACCTTTGCGTAACAATCTAAATTAGATATTATAGAAGAAGCAGTTCTTTCACATGTCAAAGTATATCAAAGAATAAGATAAATTAGGCAGGTATGTAAAGAACATATGATCAAGTTGAAGAGATTATCATCTCAATATGGTCTCTGAAACTTAACTTTTTGCATCAGCTTCTGGTGTATTAAAACAATTTTGGTGTCTAACAGAACTGAAACAGCAGTATGCTAGATGATACCTAAGGGAAAAGTAAAACTTACAGATGGTCTTTGAGTTGGAAACCTGGATTATTTACATTTGGAACACTGGAACCATACTTCTAGTGTCCATTTTCGAACAAATCCACTAAAACACAGGAAGTAATGTTTTGGAGAATGGTAAAACACTACTTGCATTTTATGAAAATTTGGATTATTGTAAACAGCCAAAAACTTCATTGATCTGACCTCTGTAATGACACATTTTACAGTTGTGATGAGAGGTGTGAGAAGTAATTGGAAAATCTGTCTTTACATCATAAGCTTTCCAAGGTTAAAGGTTTGTAGAACACTAATTAATCTGTCTCTCATCTCTGATTGCTTTAAGACTGGAAAAATGCAGGAGATCTACACTACATGGATTTGAAAAATGTTGATTAATTTAGAGACCAGGTTTAGATCACTGACCTTTCTTCAGTGTTAAAGATAAAATTAATAAAACCCAGATCTTGAATACTCAGCTGGGACTGTTGCTTTTGATTTTAATGCTATTATGGCCTTACGTATACATTCAAGAGATATTGAATTGAAAACTTCAGGCTAGTAATTGTTGGATTTTTCATTGCCTTGCCACTTTAAGTTGTGACACTTGATAAGAAGGAATGAAGCAGCAACCTAATGAAAGACCTGTACGTGTTTAATTACACTTTGTAACAGCAAAGACTACTATTGCACTTGCCCTGATTTTAAGCTGCATCTTTATCCATATGTTTAAATGCTGAAGCTTTGCACACTAGGAATAAAAAAAAAAGCTGTTGGTTTTTGCCTGCTTTTTTTCTTTCCCCCTTGAATGGGAAAGACTTGTTTTATTAGTGGAAGCAGAGTTCATTTTGGTGTATGCCTCTCTCTCCCATGTGTGGAAATAGGAAAGAATTTTTCTAGTTGCAAATTTTTTGAGTGTCAAAGAGTGAGTCCCTAATGAAGCCATGACCACTATCAGACCTGTCACATAGGAGTTGCTATAGCTGCTGCAAAATTTCTTATGCTTCCCATGGACTCTTTGTGGCTATTGCTTCTCCCCACTTCCCCCCTAGGAAGGGGCAAAACCAGATATATTGTTTTCATATGTATTTAGCCAAATACTTCAATTTTTTGCATTAAAAGAACACCCTTGTGATACAAAGGGGTTTTCTTTGTTTCTAAAAGGTGTCAGTCATTCAGAGATAATGTGAAACCTTAAAACCAAGAAATTTATCATCTCTGATCTCCTTCGTTTTCAAATTTTTACTCAGGCAGGATAAATATACATCAAAATGTATCTAATGCTGTTTCATTGGGGAATAGTAAGGATAAAAAATTCGTGGGACTCAGTGGAATTTTTTTTTTCCTAGAAGTATTTTTTGTCTTCACTGAATTCTCTCTGGGGCATTCTGCTGACTCCTTCTCACTCCTTTCTGAAGTAATGATTTAGGAAGTTATTTAAGAGAAACCTAAGAGGATATATGAGACATTTAATTTTCTTTGGTGTTTTTGCAATTGAAATTGGTTTGCAATTGAAGGAAGATAATGCTGCCTCCTTAAAAATTTCTAATAAAATAACTCAGAATTATGAGTAGAAAGGGAGAACAGCAGTACTGATGAATTGTTTGCAGTAGATGTGGAAATAAATTAGAGGAGGACTTTGAAGAGAGATGTCAAAGTCAAATATCCTGTTAACTGTAACCTGTATTTTTCAAGAGACTCAAAAATAAAGTATAATTTTAAACATAGACTACATTTGCAAAACTTGAGTTAAAGTGGTCTAGATGAAAGCATTGTGAAGTCTTGTGTTGTGCCAATTGTTCTGGTAGCTGTGCAGTGAGGAAGTTTCTGTGTTTAAATCTGCAACCTTTTGAAAGTCATGGAAACGATTGATTAAAGAACAAATACTTAGTAATCTGAACTGCTGGGGATGGGGGGAAGCCACTTGTCGTGTAAATTTTAGTCTCAGTAGAACTCTGTAGATTCTTAACTAAAGTTAATGTTGTGGCCCTTTTCACCCTCAAGAATACAGTCAAACCTGGTATCTATTCAGTATTTCTGTAATCTGATTAATAAGTAAACCTTGACAAAAGAAATATGAGTTTCAAATATATTGGACTAGAATTTCTGCATAATATCTGCATTATATAGCAAATCTTGAAGAGTATTGTTTGAAAGTTGATTTTGCTGGAGCATCTATGAAAAATACCTGTAGAAACAAAAAACTAACTGGAATCTGGATTTTGCTATTTTCTGTTAAGAAACTTAAGAACACTGTAATTTGTATTGCTGTTTTCTTAAATATGTTACTAAAGTTTGTATTTCCTCAGAAAATTAGTTACATAATTTTAATTAGAGGAGATCAGCTCTAAAGATGTTGATAATAATTGTAACTTGGAAGAGGAGGAGAAATCAGACTCGTGACTTTTAATATATTATATTTAATATATTGCTTAATGACAGAACTGATAGTTTACCCATCCAGTAGTTAGTAGGTATTCCTCAGAGATTAATTTATGGGCAGTTTTTCTGTCAAGGACGTGAAGATATGTAGTAAAGAACCAAAGCAAATTACCAGAGGGGATGAGAAAAGGTTGCTTATTATTTTAAATAAGGGCTGGAGAGGATTAGGATTGTTATCTAAATATAAAGCAGGTAAACATAATTTGAACTGTAGGCTAGTTTTGGCACGGGAACAAGTTGATCCAAACTGCCCTACTGTTTGAGATGGAACTTGATAAGCTTATTGAAGGATTTCATTAACACAGTGTTCGCAACAATAGTAGGTTGAGTATGGTGTCCCACGTGGAGCTTTTTACTACATCCAGCTTTTTACTACAAAATGAGTCACCCTAATGCACAACTTGATAACTAAGAATTGTTCTGCCAAATGTCGAATTTTCTTCTTCTGGTTTCTGAATTGGTGTTTTCTTTTTTTCCTCCTCAAGGGCTTGGATTATTTTAGATCAATACAGAAAGAAGTCAAAGCTTTTCCGTACTAAAGTTGTGTTGGCCCCACTAGGGGATGATTTCCGCTATACTGAGAGCTCAGAATGGGATCAACAGTATCAGAATTATCAAAAGCTGTTTGATTACATGAATTCTCGTCCTGAGTGGCATGTTAAGGTAAACACAACACATTTTCTGTTTGGTGGAGAAAACAGTATTTCCCAGTGTTCTGAGATTCTTCATGGGGAAAAAAAAAATGTAGTTGGGTTTGGTGTTTTTTTTTCCAACTATGAAGCTTTAGCTGCAGATTAATTTGCCTTGTTAGATTACGTTTTTTATGTTTAGTACCTTCTCTGCTCCCAACCCAAAAACTTCTCTATTAGTAATATCTCCTTGAAAACTAGAAATAGTTACCAAACTAGATTAATTCAGAGAACAGCTATTAGGTCTGATTATTTTCTTAGTACTCTTTGTTTTTTTCACAGGCTTCAGACATTGTTGTCTAAGGCTACCAGGCTTTGTTACTTTTAATTTTTGTATTTTATTATTAGAAGTTCAAGTGAATTTTGCTGCTTTATTTGGGTCCTCTTGGTTTTATGTCCCAAAACAAATAAACAAAAAAATCCCAAGAGACGCCATTGCTGGCTGATGTTGTTGAATACAATAAAATTTGATACTGACCTGGCTACAGAAGGACTTAGTATACTAACACAATTACCAGATGAGATATCGCTTTAAATCATTAATTATGTTTGAGTGTTAATACGCACATTCATATATTCTAATATGTAAGCTGATTGCACTGGAGACTCCTTATTCTATAGGTGCACTCAGACAACCTTACTTCATCTTTCAGCATGGCAATAAAAATAGGAGACGACAACCTTGGGGGTTTTTGAGTATCATCTTAAGAGTGCACTATTGCTGCTTTCACATTTAGGCTTTTTAAACCTGAGTCTGGTATCTTTCATGCAGTTTTGTGCATGCATCTGTTTTCCCTCATCTTTTCTGAGACCTCCTCTGGTTCTTCTAAATTTGTGTTTGAGTAGTACCTATAGTATATTAGTTCTTTTTGTTGACTTCTGGACTTGTGTTCTGCATAAGAAGGATGATTTCTTGGGGTTATACCTTATCTGAAAGCTGGATATTGCATGTTACCTGTGGGATGTGGGTGACATGATGTATTTGAATGACTACTGTGTCTTAGGGGAGGGAGATAGACCTGGAGAGTACTCTTCAAATTTTTTAAATCTAAAGCCCATCTCTTAAAACTAATCCTTGCTGCTATCACTAGCTATACTCCTGTCAAAGATGGATTTATTGTGCAGGTAGTCACTCTTTGGATACTAAAAGCAACATGCTTTCTGTAGTTCCTGCTAATCTGAGCTGGATGATTTTGTTTCTGGACAAAAACTGAAGGCTCTAGCTCTGTAGTCATTCCTTAAAGACCCTCCTCTCCTGATACATCTGAAGGTTTCTGCTCAGGTTCTGCTCAACCCATTGTCAAGGACTCTAGCAGTCTACTTCATTGGCCTCCGTGTGCCCATGCGGATGACTGTCTTGGGAATCACATTAGCCCTTGGGACCCTCCTAAAAGTACCCAAACCTTTTTCTGGTCCTTAATATCCAGACAAAAAGAAATGATATCCTTTGGGTCTGCCACTTGATTCCTAGGGTACTTTGATCAGCTGGAGTACTGTTGGCATTGGAACATTTCTCCTTTTCATTTTATTCAGTTAGTTAGGGTTTCTTTCTCTGTGGGTGTGTTTTTTTTTTTTTTTTTTTTTTTTTTTTTTTTTTTTTTTTTTTTTTTTTTTTTTTTTTTTTTTTTTTTTTTTTTTTTTTTTTTTTTTTTTTTTTTTTTTTTTTTTTTTTTTTTTTTTTATTTTATTGTCTTTTTTTTTTCTGTCTTGTGTGTCGTCTGTGGGTTGGGTTTTTTATGTTTGCATGTTTTTGTTTATTTACTTGTTTTGTTCTAAACGGATGTAATTTATCTTTGAAAATATGAGCTTAAATGGAGAACTTTCACATTCTTCTGCACTTTCCCTAGTGGAATGTAACTCAACAGGCAAGTAACAGATCATGCTCAGCTTCATAAGAACCGAGATTATATAGAGGAAGAGTTCACATTTCTTCCTTAAGTGCTGAGATATCTAGGATATTACTACTTACACAAGGGACTGCCTACTCTGCCTTTCTGATTTTACGAGAGATTTACTGTTTCAGACAGCTCTTTAAAGTGTTTATCTAGTCGATATGTCTGTTAGCACTGAGATTCTCTGCCAGCAGCTATTCTATAGTTCTAAAAGTATGTAGTACATTTCTGTGAAAGATACCTATTTTGATCTTGGGGAGTTCAATCTCCCATTCTGAGATCTCCTTTACATATATTATACATAAATTTGGTTGAGTCTTTTTGTATGTCAGTGGAGGAATCTGCCAGCTTATTTCACTGTTTCAATTCACCTGACTTTGATGCTTCCTCTGGTGAGGTTTTATTCCTCTGATGTAATGCAACCTACAGAAGTGAGATCACCTGTGTCTGACTTCTCTTGGAGCATTGATTTTGTTTCTCGTTTTCTTCTGAATTCTTTCTTGTAGGTGCTTAATGGTAGTGATGAAAAAGACCAAGTGTCCTAGAAGGGCCTGTTAAGGCAAGGTTTAGTAATGATGGGATTTTTGAGGCAATATTTATCTTTCTCTGCTTTACTGCCATTTGAAGTGGCAAGTTCTCATATTGTACCCAGCTAACAGATAGTTGGATGTTATAAATGATTTTGAAGTAAAACTGTTTGGTTTTTTTTCATGACAAGAAAGTATGTCTTTATTGTCACAGTGATAGTTCTTATATTCCAAGTCACTTTTAAAAGATTTTTCCTAAAAGCTTGGGTTTGGTGTTGTAAATTGTACCAAGCTACATTGTATGCTTGTTAAAAAATAATAGTAGGAAAAAAGTGACTTGATATTAATCTGAGGTATTATCTTTAGAGGTTGTTATGAGGATAGTTCCAGTAACGTGATCTTCTGTCCTGTTCCAACTTTTTTGAACTGTTTTCTTTTTTTTTTTTTTCATTTTCATTCAATATCCAGTTTGCCATCTCGGCCTTCTATAACAACATTTTTCAATACTGTGTTTTGTTTGTTTGTTTGTTTGTTCTCCTCAGACTTGAAGGTACCATCTTTTGACCTGCCCTGCAAAGATCTGCTATTACACTGTCTGAACATTTTCAAAAAAATGAGCCAAAGACAGTGATTTTGTCTCTAAACACAATTTCTTTTTATGTAGTTAAAAGATAAAAACACAAAGCCAGACCAAAAAAGCTTCTGAAAGCAAATGCTAATGTTTTTTTGACCAACACTCATCTTGGGTTAGGCAAGATCTGGAGCATAAGAGAGTTAATTTTGAAAACACAGGATTAGAACAACTATATTCTTGTTACATTACCTTAGGTTTCTTACTTAGTCCAGACAGCTACTTAGGTGATACTGAGATATTACTTACCTCATGTATTAAAGACTTACTTCAAAGACAGGAATTGACAGTTAGCTGGTATTTTAGATACTTCATTATACTTTAAAAAAGAAATAAATTTCTATTTCATGAATCACAGAATGGTTTTCGTTAGTGGGGACTTTTAAAGGCCATCTAGTCCAACTTCCCTGCAATGAGTAGGGATATCTTCAATTATGCCAGATTTCTGAGGGTAACATCCAATCCAACCTTGAATGTTTCCAGGTGGGGCATCTGTATCCTCTCTGGGCACCTTGAGCGTATCACCAAGCTCATATTAAAAGATGTCTTCTTTATATCTAGTCTGAATCTCTCCTCTTTTTATTTAAAACCAGTATCTCCTGTCCTAGCACAAAAGACCCTACTAAAAAGCCTATCCCCATCTTTCTTAAAAGCCCCTTTTATGTACTGAAAGGCTGCAGTAAGGTCTCCATAGAGCCTTCTCCTCTCCCGGCTGAACAACCCCAATTCTCTCAGCTTTTACTTGTAGGGAATCATTTTTGTGACTCTTTCTCGACCTGCTTTGATGGGTCCATCTTTCATGTACTGCGTTGAGATGCTTTTGGAAGAGCTATCCAGCTTGTCTGAATAGTGTGCAGGGGAACTTTAAAGATCTTTAGGATAGGATTTCTACTATAATTCTGCTGGAAGAGTGACATATTTCTGGAATGTGTATAAAACTAAGCATATGCATTCTCTTTGTATTTCTAAATAAAGAAAATGGAACCGTGTTACAGTAATTTTAATTTTCATTCAGGCCCAGTTTGGAACTTTATCAGATTACTTTGAAGCTCTGCGTAAAGAAAGCAATTTGGGTGAAAAGAGCAGCAATTCATTTTTTCCTGTTTTAAGTGGAGACTTCTTCACCTATGCAGACAGAGATCATCATTACTGGAGTGGATACTTTACATCACGACCCTTCTATAAGCGCCTGGATAGAGTCCTGGAATCCTACATACGGTAAATGCTGCTGTCCAGTACATTTGTAACATATTTCTTGACACATAGGAGGGATGAATTTGTGAGTATTTGTCATGGTTTAACCCCAGCCAGCAACCAAACCCCACTAACCACTCTCCCACCAGGGGGACTGGAGAGAGAATTGAAAGGGTAAAAGCTGGAAAACTCATAGGTAGAGACAGTTTAATAGGTAAAACAAAAACCACACAGAGAAGCAAAACGAAACAAGGAATTAATTCACTGCTTTCCCTGGCTGGGCAGGCTTTCAGCCGTCTCCAGGAAAGCAGGACCCCATCATATATAAAAGTGACTTGGGAAGACAAACACCATCATTTCAAATGTCCTCCACTTCCTCCTCCCCACTTTATATACTCAGCATGGTGCCGTATGGTCTGGAATATCCCTTTGGTCATTTGGGATCACCTGTCCCAGCTGTGTCTCTTCCCAAATTCCCATACCAGCATGGCAGTATGAGAATCAGAAAAGTCCTTGGCTCTGTGTAAGTCCTGCTCAACAATATCAAAAATATCTCTGTGTTGTCAACCCTGTGTTTAGCACAAATTCAAAACATAGCCTACACACCAGGCACTTGAAAGAAAATTAACTCTACCCCGGGCAAAACCAGCACCATCCTCTAAATCTGTTGGACAGATGGAGAAGTGATTTTGAAATGCAGTGTTTAAGTTCACTTACAGTAAGAATAGTCTTAATTAGCCCCCAATTTCAGGTCTTGGATTTGTTGGTGTATCTGTTTTACTAGTAAATGCACATAAATGCAATGGTATTTTTTCTTTCTAAACAAATTAATTGTTCTCAAATACTGCTGAAGGCATCAGCAAGACCTGATTCCAACCTTGTGATTAATTTTTCCATAGTATTTTTTGGCTATTTTGGGTATATGTATATATTTGGGGGGGGGGGGGGAATGAACCATGAACAGGTTTGTTTGAGTGTATTCTTTACCAAGAAAAAATGCCTTTAAGTTCCAGCAATATCAGAATTAAGTAGTACTTCACTGCTACTTAATAATCAGAAAACAGTGTTCAGCCTCAAGGCCTAATATGATAAGTAACCATTTAAGCAAGAAAAGAGTTGTTTGTTTTTAGGTTTTTCCTGTTTTAAAGAAGTTTCAGGTTTATATATTAAAGTGCATGTAATCTTAAGTATTTTGTAATGGAGATTGACATCACTGCTGATTTGAGATATAAAGGATTTTTTACTCTTAAATGAGAGATGGAAGAAGTAGTTTAAAGGGTGATAAAAACAGTGACCAAACATTTGTTTAAAGTAATGGAAACAACAGCATATTTGGGGACAAGTTAGGAACGTATTCTGTGGTTTTATTCTTTACTGATGTAAGCAGGGGAAAGTTACAGTAGTTCTGCAAAAACCCTGATTGTTGAAGTAATTCAGAAGCAGGACAAATGCTGCAGTGATACTTCTAACTGTACAGATGGATAGAAAATACTACATCTTAGAGTTCAGGAACTTTTGGAAAAATTATTTGTTTAGGATACATATAAACTGGGCCTGAAGGTAATGCAGTGTAGGCTTAGCAACTAGTGTTGCAGATTTTGGTCTATTTGCAGTGTCTTACCAGGAGGAGATAGTAAAAAATTACAGCAAAGTGGAAAATTTGTGGAAACTATTTTAGATGGTCTGCAGTAGTTAAAAATAGAGGTGAGAAAATCAAGGCTTTATACAGCTTTTATGGAAAGGTTTTCAAGAGATGCTAACCTTTAAGTTGAAGTGTTTGCTAATACAGTGTTATGTTTCTGAGTGTCTGCCATCCTGACCATTGTAATGTTTAGAATAATATTGAGACCTTAGAAGAAAATTCTGCATCTAAGTCTTCTCCATTAATAGAAAATAAAATTAAATCGATGTTGGTGGTGGGGAGGGAAATCTAACCTTCATTTTGATTTGTGTTCTTCTCCTTACAGCTACAGTTAGGTCAGTGTTTAGGGGCTAACTCAGATTTTTTTTTTAAAAAGGGTAAAGTGCTTCCAGACAGGGTCTATTCACCAGATAAATGTGCATCTGATGCCTTTTTTTTTCTTTTTTCCAACTAAAATGTTTTCATTTTCCTTTTAATTTAAACTGCAATAAAACAAAGTAGGAAGGATGCATAGATGTAGGAATTTACACTAAGCAACATTTAAATCACCCTGATTAAACTTAAGTGTGCTAGTAATTTAAAAAAAGGCATTATAACTTTCTATCACCTTGGTTTTACCTTTGGGTAAAATGTGTGTTGCTTTTTACTTTTCAACACTATATAAATACTTGATTATTCTTTGCATTTCCAGGGCAGCTGAAATTCTCTACTCCTTGGCTTTGGTACAGTCCAGTAAATCTGAGAAGATGAGTGTGTTTCCTTCAGTGAATAACTACAAATTGCTAGCAGAAGCCAGGAGGAACCTTGGACTCTTTCAGCATCATGACGCTATTACAGGAACAGCCAAAGATTGGGTAGTTGTGGATTATGGCACTAGGTAATTTATGATAAATATATAAATTTAAATTTTAATATCCATTTGCCATTTTAGAGCAGAACTGTTTATTTCAGAGATACAGATTTGATATAGTAATATACTGTGTACTGAAAACGTAGTGGTGCACTGCATGAGAAGTGGATCAGATTCCCCATGGTCTTCATTTATGATTTTTTTTTTAAGTTCTCTAAGTAGGAATTTGATATCCAAGTTTTCTGAGGTTTCATAAAAGCTAGGTGGATGGGATACTGAGATTTCTTTAGTAACTGCTGTTATTTTTTGCTGTAACTGTTGTATAGGAGATTATTTTTTTCTTTCTTAAACAATGATCAAGAGATAAGCTAATTTAAGCATATATTCCTTGGAAAATCCCACATGCTCTGTAACCTACCTTCCTTCAATGTGGGAAATCTTTTTGATGTTGACAATTTCCTACTTAACATGTCTGGTTTTGTTTATTGTTGCTGTAGCTGCTGGGTAGTTGCTGTCTCAGTACTGACAAATTATTCTGGTAGCTGCTTCATTGAATTCTTTGAAGAAGATTGTATGATATATGGATGTCAATGTATGTACATCCTTTATTTATGGGTTTGTTCAGAAAATTGTTACATATTGGAATGTTAATAACTAGGAAATTTGATTGCTTGAGGTAGATGATGGTAGACAGTTGATACTATGGCATGTTCATTAATTAAAACATTGTTTTAAACACACCTCAAATGCTCCTTCTTATTTTAATCTATTTTGTGACAAGTGTTTTTAAATGCCATGAAGTTATAATCTATTGAAGCATAGGTGTAATCAAAGTGGCAGCATGCACAGTGAACTTGGTTATGAGACAGTAAAATAAAGAGTTTTTTCACTTTACAAATAAAATTGCCCAGCTCTCTGTATTTAAGAATTAGTAAGCATTGTGTGAATTGAAGTAGTGGAAAATGTAGTAATAATTTAAATTTTGTGTTTCTGATTGTTTTTTAAATCCTACAGAAATGCAATCTTGACTTTGTGACCAGCATCTCAGGCTTGTCTCCGCTATAGAAACTGGAAATCAAACAATCAAACATAAATCACAGAGTTTCCTAAGATTAGCATTTTGAAAAAGTACCTGAAAAAATATTCTGAGGGTGTAACCTTTATAGTATAACAGCTGTTAGATCTACCTCAGTTTCAATATGCAAGACGGGAATGTACTGAAATTCAGAATGTTCCTGCCTTTTTTAGTCTGGTCACCCATTGCAACTAACTGTTCTTGTTTCATGCTATATTGATAATAAAAATTACATTTGCTTTTCTGCAACTCATATTGTTGATATTTTTAAATATAAATGTTAATATTTTTAAATTTTTATGTTACCATGTTGAATAAAAGCAATTAAAACTAATTAGGACTTTAAATGTTTTAACAGGCTTTTCCATTCATTAATGAACTTGAAGAAAGTGATAATTGACTCTACTCATATTCTTATCCTAAAGGATAAAAGTACTTATAGTTATGATGCATCAACTCCATTCCTGAAGATGGTGAGCTGTCTTTCTTGATTTTTTTCCAAAAATTAAATCTGGTCTATGCCTTTCCATTACAGTTTGAGTGACCTGCAAAAGTCAGAACTAAATTTGCGGCTAATCCCTTCTCAAAATCTTATCATTCTTTATATGAATTGAAGATACTAGAAAGTAAAAAGCAAACATTTCAGCAGTTATTGCTGAAAAAAAGCCCACACATCTAAAGCAAGGGGAGTTAGTTTGTTTCAGTTTGTGAATTAGATAATAAAACCAGGTGTTCTAATTTTCCTGTGGGGATAAATTTGGTGACTTTAGGGATATGCATGTGTCAGTGAATATATAATGGTAGACAGTCCCATAATTTGACTTGTAACTTAAAAAATATGTGAAGAAGAAAATTTCTATCCCAAACAGAAGTCTAAGCTGAACCTGCGTGATGAAACTTTGTGGTTTTTTTCCCTTAGCTGAAATTATTTGAAACAGGGAAACAAAAATGTTCAATGAAATGGATGATAAAGTCAGCAATGTTTCCCCATGTCTCATTTTGAGACCTGTTTTACAGTGAAGAGCACCTTAACAAAACATGTACTTGAATTACTCTTCCAGTCATACGTATATAAAAAAAAATGGCTAAAATAGTTCTTTATACTTTTTATGAATTTTATACAAATATATATGTATATATATATATATATACATGCTGCATGTATGTACTATTTGGGTGTGTGCCAGAAATACGTAATTTTTATCCTGTTTGGAAAGGCTAAATGGATGTGCATCTTCAGAAAGTAAAAATATTTTGAAGTCATTCATGGAATGAAGTTTTTACTTCTGCTCTGAATTACATTGGAGGATTTCATGATGTTACATTATACTAAACTTTCTTGGTTCCCGTTCTTTATGAGTCTGGATTAATACCAGTGCATTCCAGAAGTCCTAATTGCTGTTTGAACTGTATATAGCCTAGGAGCATACTAATTCAACCTATCATAACCACTGTGAAAGCAGAAATTAAAATAAAAGTTCTTATTTCAATAATTTATTATATATATATATAAAATGGAAAAAATAAGGAGATTACATAAGTAGATTATGATTTATCTGTATGACAAACAGTATCTGCAGCATATCATAAGTCTTATACCTCTGCAGTACACCACATATCACAACTAAAGCTTTTTAGTGTGGGATTTATAGGCTTCTAACAGGAGGACTTCAGTATATTTACAAGGCCCTTTGCAAACCTTGAGCAAGTAGAAAGTTCAAAGGCACTTGTTTTGAAATACAGAATGATGGTATTTGGTGGCTGATGGAAGCTAACATCAAGAATTGCTTAGAGATGGACATTCAGAATGAATGTTAAGGGAGCTGAGGAAGACAAATGCTGAAGACTTTGAGACTGAAAATGAATGTTGTTTTTGAGGGGTGAAGAAGGAAAAATAACATAGAGGAACAGAGCATGGGACTGTAGCAGTAGCATTCCAGCAGGTAGTAGGTACAACCAGGAGAAAGTTTCCCTTCTTGAATCCCAGAAAAAAGGAAGCTGTAAATAAGGCATGATGGAAAGACCCCATAATAACACTGCTTGCATTTTTTATACTATTCTAATGATTAGTTGAATGCAAAAACATGTCATGGTTTTTAGTTGATGACTTAATACTTTTTACTTCGTGATTTAAGTTTTACAGACTCTACATTAGTAAACAAATGAAAACTAGATCATTTGTAGATAATACACTGAAAGAAGAGATTCCAGAATGACCCAACCAATAGGATGAGATCTAAACTGTAAAAATAAAGCTGTGCATCTATTGCATCATTCCTGTACATTAGTCTTATTTCTTTAATTGCAGAAAGAAAATTTTCATGTAAGTACAATTGTTGGATTGGGAAAACATTATTTTGAGGATGTTTTGAGGAACTGAGATCTTTGCACTTCAATTTCAAAGTTTTTAGTGGTCAGCAGTGTATGAACTAAAAGGAATTCACTGTGCATCAACAGCTTGGCTGTTCTCTTGCTTAGACTAATGCAGCAGTGTCAACAATGTCTTATCTCTACCTTTTCTCAGTGAAGTGAGCCCTCGGTCATGTTGCATTTAAGAAAAGAGAGAAGCCAGTGAAAAGTAAGAACCCATATTGTGAAATAATTCTTCACATAGTTTATATCACATAAAATCATACCACACCTCAAATTATGTTGGGTGTTTTTTTTAATTTTTCTCTTGGTGCAATATAAGGCAACAATGAGATAAAAGACTAGATAGAAGACTAGACAGTGAATCCTGGTGATAAATATGCAGCAGTGTGGTGTTTCAGGTTCAATTTACAACAAGGTAAAGTTAATAAAAATGTATGATAAGTGCTGGCAAAATTTACAGGAAGTTGGTGATTAGGAAGTCTTATATACAGAAATTAAAACATGGGTAAAAATTTGATACTGGAGTCTAATAAGGCATTTAATGAAAACGTGTTTCTCAATGAATTGGCTAAATTGAGCCTCTTTCTTTTGTCAGTCTGAAATATTTATGATTATGAAGTTTAGTGGTTCGTCATCCTGAGTAATGTGCTAAAATAGGCTTTGGTTTATGGTATTGTTAACATGGTTTTCTACTTCATAAAATTCATAAAGTAGAGAAAGCTCCTATATTATCCATTTAAGTGTATTCAAAAGCAAATTCAAAGATGTTCTCTTGTAGGATGATGTTCAGGCCTCCCAAGATTCTCTGCCACACAAGACAGTTATAAAGCTGACATTGCAACCAAGGTAAATAATTTACATATTACTTAGTGTCTGAGATTCTTTTAGCAATGTATGTGTTTTCGTTACCTAGTAAGTAGCTTTTTATGCCATTTTCTTTTTTATTTTTTTCTTTCAATTTTCACTCCAAATGGAGCTAGAAGTTAAAAAAAAAAAAGAAAATAGTCTGGGATATTATGCTAATACTACTATGTGTAACTGAAAGAGGACACAATGTGTTAAAATATAGGCATTTCTCACATACCAAGTATTCTGTTTCTGTGTGATTTCAGAACACTGAAATACTAAACAAATTAAGCTTGAGAGAAGCAGTAGAAAATTTTAATTAAACGGAATTTCAGGTACTGCAATTAGCATTGAGAGCAAAACCTTGTTTATATAAGGCCTCAAAATCACAATTTCTAAATACTGTATTGTCTTTAGAATTCAAGTAAAAGGTAAACTAAGACAATGTCTTCCCTTAACTCCAACTTTCTGCTGTATTAAGAAGGCTTACTTTTTAATTTATACATAGTTGTAGAGTATTTGTTTGAAACTGACATCCATCTGTTCCCATGAACACTCAGTATCCTACCTGAAATAACTTACACGTCCATTAAAAGTTGACTAATCCTAATTAAGTGAATAAGACATATGGATATGAGACCTGTGCTGTGTGTAAATCAAGTAATACATGGCTTTTGCTCATAGAATGGAAGATTTAAGATTCATTTAGAAAGCAGTGAATGCTATTTCTGCTGATGTTGGTATTTAATTTCTCTAATTCTAGCAAGTGGCAAACTAATAAAACTTCCCTAATTCATGAAAGTGTCTGACTATTCAGCAGACTAACTGCTACAGTTAAAAAGTTCTAATTAAGTCTTTGAAAAGTGAGTAAAGTTTGGTCCACATGAGCTTTTGGGCAAAGCTGTCTTCAGTCCTCCGACACATGTTCGTCATGTGTTTTAATACAAGCTTTTCTCTAGAGCGTATTATTTTTTTAGTAGGACTTTTATTCTCTTTTTTGAGTGCTAGATAGATGCTAATAGATTATCTTAAACTTGTCCAAAATGGCCAAGGATTTAGGTGCCTAGATGTTTATTTACCTAAAATATTTCAGCTTTTTCAGAATTATCCCCTTATGTTTCTTTACTGGAAGAGGATTGTATATGTGGTATATACACATTTGGCTGGAAGCAAGTTATAATTTAGAATTTCTTTGCCATTTGAGGATAGCTTTATTGCTTTTGCTCTCCTTGCCAAGGCTAGCTGTTGAAATATTCCCTGTGCCCCTTTCACCCTCTGGTATGCCTTTTGTTGGCATTCACTGTTCCACTTAGTTCTCTGCATAGTATGCTGTTTTCCCTTTTTGGTGATTATTCCTTTCAAGCATTTTTTTTTTTCCCCCTCTTAGTTGTGCATGAAATAGATATTTATGACATTAAAATTAATATTACTCTAGCGACCTTTTGCTGTTGTTCTATTAACTTGTCCTAACTTACTGAGAAGATAACAGAGATGGAAAATTGCCAATTTTACCCTGTCTGGTAATGTGAAGATACCATCTAGTCATATAAGACATGGTTGATGTTTCAAGGATTGTGCAACCAGAAGTGTGGGAGATAGAGTAAGAAAGTGAGGGAGAAGAGGTAGAAAAATATTGTAAGAGAATATTGATATTGCCAGCTAAAAACCTGTTTCTTTTTGTAATGATTTCCTTTTTGGAAACACTTTGAAAATAATGTTTATATGTACGCTATTTCATGTTTCCTTTGTTGTTAAAATTTTCATTTGAATATGTTGTTTGTTAAGCCGTTTTCACTTATAAAAACGAGCTTAGTCTTTTTAGGCTTCTGACTTTACCTCAGGTTGTAGTGTGAATCTCCGCTAACTTGTTACCTATCATTTGGACAAGTGGTATGGAAGCTGACACAGTAACACTTGGTTAAATTTAGTATGTGATTGTTATAACTGCATCTAAGTTTTCTAGTAGCATTTTGGGTGAAATGTTAATTTCAGTGGAAACATAAAATCAAGTCAAGAAATATATTATTAAGGATTATGGCGCTTAAACTTCAAAGTCTGAGGCTTCTAAGAAATTGATTTTTCATTTGAAGTTTTGAAGCATCACCAGATTGAAAATACTGATTTTCATCAAGACTTTGCTTATCTTCTATTCATAATAGTCTTTATTGTTTATGTCTGTATAATCAAATCTCTAGATTTCTTTGTGTTAGTGTGTTCTAATATATCATTATATGGGATAGAAATTAAGTCAATGTAACTGTCAAGATGTTACTTTTGTTTAACTGGCTGTTTAGCTTTTGGTACTTTTGCATTTCTATGTCAAGACTTTTGAAAATAGTTGTTTTTACAAAAGTTTGGTTCATATCACCTATAATTTTAGAGGAACACTGCTGATAGGAAGCTTGTAAAATAATGGCTTTTAAAAATTCCATTAATTACTAATTTTTTTTTCCTTCTTATTTTACTGGTTACAAATATAACCTGCTTTACTCCAAGAAAGTAGTTGGTAGTATGTTTTTACGTCTTTCATTAAGCCTTCCTTTTTGGTGTTTTTTATTTAAGTGTTCTTTTTACTGCTCATTAAAGTTGTTAGCAGTAGTGAAAACTGATCTGACAGGCTGTACAGGAGAAAATTACATGGAAAAAAAGAAAACAGGAACAGATCTATCTTTGAGTATTTATTGTTCTAGTATTAAGTATCTCCATATTGCTGTGTAGTTGAGAAGTGTCTTTCAAACTACTTCTAAGTAGGTGCCTTTTGTAATAGATTTGGTATTATTTCTACTCCCACCTGGGCACCTCTCCTCTGTAGTGCTATGTGGCCTTATTTTTATGAATCCATAGTTTTATTTAAAAAGTAATGTGTTAATTTCAGTTAAATAGGTATGCAGAGTGTTTTAAATCTTACTGTGACTGTCACCTTAAAACAACTAAGTGGTCTTCTGATAAGGCTTTTGAATGCTGAAATTATAGTCTTTAATTACCCTACATTCCTCTTAAATGCTAAATGAAGTAGCATGCTTTTTAAAAAATTGTTACTGTCAGCTGAAAAACAAAGCTTTCACAAGGTAACATCTAACTAGATGTGGAACTACTTCTAGCTTCTAGTTCTGAAATTTGAAATTACTGCATGTCTTGGAGAAAAAGCTCATGAGTGTGCTGATAAATTGATTGCTGATTCATACTTCTGTGAGTATCCAGTCCTTTAATATAATAATACTTTTTTAGAAGTAGTCTGCCAGAGGTCATACTTCCCAAATGGCAAAAGACTTGCACTCATGGGACTTGGCAGGGTGGGGTGTGTTTGAATGTCTTGTCCCATTTGGGCTGTCAGTAGCAGATAAAGGGCATGTTGACAGTGTGAGTGGGAGGATTTTTTAGCTTTTTTTTTTTTTTTTTTTTTAGTTCTATCTACATTGTTTCCTGGAGGCAACATTGCAAGGGAATGGGATATACACCCAAATAACTGAATTGACTCTTTGGACCAGCTTGGATTTTGTAGTCATGTAGTCATTTGGCACAGTATGGTGAACCTGGGAGTGAAAAGACCTAGCAATAGCAATCATGCCTTATGCCTTTTTTTTTTTTTTTCCCCCCATTTTGCTTAACTTCTGAACCTTGGTGTACCTGGCTGGGAAGTTTCAGTACTGAGCTCCACTGTGCTCTACAGGCATGGTGTAAGGCATCCTAACCAAACTGAAGATACTATGAAATCGAAAGATTTTTTAAAAAATCATTGATTCAGGATTATTTTTAGTGGTAAATTAACAATTTTAATAATTTTCCCACAAATAACTTCTGTCAGCTAATCTTAGAGGAACATTATGATATTATATCTTTTCATTCGCGCTGCTTTAATAGCTTAGCAGATAAAATTTCCATTAATTGAAATACTTAGGTTACCTAGGGGGTTAATTATGGGGAGGATACACTGTAATCAATTATTTCTTCAAAGATCTTTTAAAGCACCAAGCAATTTATTGATATCCACCTTATAAAAGGAAGTTTCTTGTTTTCAAATAGAGGATCTGGGCTGTTGTCCTTTAATATCTATGAGCAGGTTTTATCATAAAGTTTTGGCATAAGTTGTATTTAACCTCTTAGGTCCAAAATTTATGATCTTTTTTGAGAAAGAAAGTTCTGATTCACCTCCAAGATTTTTCAAGTTGCTTATCTTTTCAAAAATTCACTTGGCAGGGGCGAGGTACCCACTGCTTTCTCAGCACAACACTATAATGTAGATATTAAAGCTATGGTATTAAGTTTAATGTGTGATAAAGAACAATGCACAGGAATTCTTGGCAGACCAGTGTGTGTGTTGCTGTATTTGGTTGAATAAGCAAGGATAACTTTTCTGAGAAGGAAACTTTGTTGGTGTGATATGGTATAGTTGTGTCTTTCTGAGCTTAGGAGGTGACTGGTTTGGGGTAATACTCTTATTTGGCAACTTCAAGATTCGTCGCGGGGTCTTTTTGTTGGTTTTCTGTTCTTTCGACCTATGTTGCCCTTGTTGGTACAATCAATCAGAAGTTACAAGGAGAGGACCCTCCAACATCCTTTGGCATTTTAATAATGTACATTTTAATTACCTTTTATGCCTGCATGATTTCTGAGGCATCTGTATTCCCAGCTATATTCTGAAACAGCCCCCCAAAAAAGAGAGTGGAATTGTCAATGAGAGAAAAAAAAAAGTTTATAGAAAACAAGAAAGAATACAGTAACATTTAAGATGAGTTCAGAAATATTTGTGGCAACTTGTACATTTTTAATATGCACACTTGTTCCCCAGAGGGAAAAAAAATCTAAAAAAACCCAAGCAAACAAATGAACCCTAACCTAACAAATATTTCTAGTTTTTTATTGGATGAAATAGTGATAACAACATGCACAATCTTGTTATGTTTTTGTTAAAGTGAAACCTCTGTATTTGTATTTTTAAGGAAGGTGGGCAGGATGAATATTCATTCAATCAAGCCTTAACACTCTTTACTTCTGTTGTGCCTAATTAAGCACTTGTATTAAACACACATTTAATACAAATGTTCAAGAAGTTAAAAATAAGAAAACACTTTGAAAATTATATGTGAAGAGCCTGCACTTTTAGTTTCCAGTATTCTGGGTGCTTAGATTAAATACAGCCTAATGATTTTTTTTTTTTAAATTACTTTTAAAGTGTTACTCTTGGTGCTCAGCTGCTGGTTCAATTTTCTAGATTTCAGGTGACCTGCTACTGCCATGAATATATTCTGTTTGTAGTGAACTCAAGGTGTTTTTGACTAAATTAGATGAGTATTTAAAAAGCATTCTCCTTGATTTTTGTTAAGGAGCAGCTGTTGCAAAACCAATGAAATGCTTGGCTGCCACAGGATAATTCAGACTGTGTCTGAATCTAGAAACATCAGTTAATGTGAACTTGAAATAAATATTTCAGTAAAAACCATTCTGGTAAAAGTGGTGACTTCAAAATGAACAAAACCAAAACCATGATACATGATCCATTCATTCTGTTTTATAGGTGGAAGTTAG
Organism: Empidonax traillii; assembly: GCF_003031625.1. Classification (NCBI taxonomy): domain Eukaryota; kingdom Metazoa; phylum Chordata; class Aves; order Passeriformes; family Tyrannidae; genus Empidonax; species Empidonax traillii. The sequence continues at coordinate 1,022,640 of NW_020955268.1, forward strand.
CTGTTTTTATGACCAACTGTCTTTATGACCAAAACTGGCACACTCTCCACTGACAGTGTCAAATGGGACAGGAAGTGAGGGTTACGGAAGAGTTCACAGCACACTGATCTCTTTATTCCCAGTCTCTTTCTGTAAGGTCACAAGAGTTTTTTCAGAGGTTTCCATAGGTACTTGGTGAGATTTCTACTTTTTGTGTTAACTATACTACAGGTAGGCTTATCTCGGAACTGACTCAAGGCACTGGTAGCTGACATCTCTCTAAAAGTTTATCTGTGAACCCTATAAACAAAGCAACAAATAAGCTAAGAGATGAATGCCTGTTTTGATGTGAGGGATAGCTCTTTAAAACTGAACTGTGGTACATTTTTTGAGTTATATAAACTTTCATTAGGAAAAAGGAAAAAGTAGCTTTAATTTGCAATTAGTTGTACTCCAAAGTTTTTTGTGGAATTAATTTTCAAAACTCAGTTTTTGAATGTTATCCTTCTAAATTCAAGTTATTCTGAAAGTTGTTATATTTCAAACTTTTAATCATTACTTCTCAGTGGATAAAAATTCTTACAAATCAAACTCTTTTCAGTTTTTGGTCTGTCTTATTGTTGATGAACCAGTGACAGTCTGTTCTAAATGTTTTTGGTCATGGACTGTCTTTGAAATTACCATTGCAAAATTAAACCATTAAATAAGTTCATAGTTCGTAGCATTTGTAGAATCTATGCAGTTTTTCAAAACGGCACAACTTTTGGATTTTCATTTCAGTGCACAGAGTATCACCATTTTTTATGGAGGTTTGCAGTACCAGTGCAGTCTCAGATTGTGATGTTTGGTGCTTCAATTACTATAAAAATTGTAACAGTAAATTGAAATACCACAATTAGGTCTTACGAGAAATTTCTAGTTTCCTCTGAGAACACTGTAATGAAAGTGTCATATGAAACACAGAAGAAATAGATAACCTATACATACTTTAGGGGAAGGAAAAAACCCCTGAGTTTGTTTTCAGAAAACAAAGTGATTATTATGAAGGAATATGCTAGTGAATGATTGAGTAGAACTGAAAGATCTGCATTATATACATGTACTTGTTGAAGCAGTTTTGAAAGTAAAATATACACATTTTCAGTATGTTAGTACATTTGTGTATTATTTCTTTTTTTTTTCCAGGCACTGGCCCCTTCAGCCTTTTTACTGGAGTTACTTTGAGGCAATACTGTAGTTAGTCCAAGGCTCTCAAGGCACAGACTGAAGTGATATGGAATACTTAAAAGTCTTTCTGCTCTTCTGAACCAGATTTTTTTTCCCTTCTAAATGCAGATTTATAAAGCCTGCACTACAAGAGGAACAAGGAAAGGATTTTAGTGAAGGTACTTCCTGATCCTGAAAAAGTCAGGGGGCTTCAAGCCCATCTTGGACCTCAGAACACCTCACAACTTTGTGGTAAAAGACAAAATTTAAAATAGTGCCTTTGGACTTAATCCTTTTATCCTTAATTGGAGAGTAGTTATGTTCTCTAGATTAGGTTATGTGTGCCACTACAATCCATCCAAATCATAGGAAGTATACGTATCTGGCATATGTAATAGGTACATAATGTTTAAAAGTCTTGTCTTGGGTTGATGTTGATATTTTTGTGTTCTGAAAATTTGTAGTTCTTGCTGTCATTGTCTGTGTTTATCATGAATGCTGTTTTCTTGAGGGTGTTCCATGGTTTGTTCTTGATAAAGACACACAAAATTCCTGTTTCCTGTGAGAGTGGAGGGATGGATTATGTGCCTATTGTCTGCCTAATTCTGTGCCTTTTGCATGAGCAATGGATATTATAAAGATTTCTCTGCAGAGTTATAAAAAAGAGAATTCATAGGAGTTTTTTCACCTTCATTAAAGAGTCAAAGTTCAGCTTTCGGTTTGTGACTGGGAAGAGTAATCCTGGAGCGATTCTGAAATGTCAAACTAAGACAATGGGACTTTTTTTAAGCCCAGGATCATTGGTTTTAATTATTTATTTAATCCAAACTGTCAGCCACTTCTGCTTTTAGAAAGAGTATTTAATTTTACTATAGCTCTATATCTAAACTACAGACTTAACTTGTTCTTCAAATGCTGTTATAATCATAGCATTATTTTACATTGTGTTAGTCTCTACTGAATTCTTGTGAACTTACTTATTTATTAATAGTATCTCTTTTTTATTTCTTGATGTCACCAGTTGGATATTGAAATGAAAAACTGATCTCTGGATAATAGATTCTGTTTCCACTGTTTTATACCTTATGAAAGCAGCACAAATTTATATTGTGTGCCTGTAGTTTCAAGTTGAGATTACCTTCCTACTAATTCTTCTGCAGGATATTTTTCATAAACTGCAAAAGATGTCTTATTAGGGAGATGAAAAAGATTTTAGTATTCTTCATATTTGATAATATTTGATTATATGTGTTAAAGATCAATATTCTACTCTATAATGAATAGTTTAAATGGATTACAATTTGCTCCTTAGATATAAATTGATTTCTTTTTTCTTGCTACATCTGTAACAGTGTTGATGAATGAAAGACACTTACCTGAATATGATGCAGAGCAACATATTGACATTATTTATTTTATCCAGTTAGGTAAGCTGATAAATCTGTTTAAACTTTATCCAGTCAGTGAAAAGCCTCTTGGGAAGCTGTTGGAATCTTCTTTTGGGAAGAACCTGCTTTTCTCTAGATATAGACTGAATAGAGAACTCTTAGCCTAACTTGACTTTTATTAAACCACTCATATTCCTATCCCCACAAATTTCGTGTTTACATCTGACACCATATCTGAGAGTGTAGCTCTTTACTCGTAAGTTTTCCCACATAAAAGACTTCTTTATTTGATAAAATGAAATTGTATAGTTTTAAATGGTAATGTTTTCAGTATCTACTGTATCTCTGAGAAAGTCTACTGCTGTAGCAGTATTGAAATGTTTTTATATAGTTAGGTGTGTTGATTCCCTTTAAAGCACAATTTCACTGTATTTTCATTTGTGGCTTTGACCTTAACTTTGGCTATCTTCACTCAGGAGGCAGGCTTGCTGGTTGTCTAGCTATTTTTTAAAATTTTCATTGATAAATGTTGGATATCACATATTATTCAAATTATATCATTTGATATCTGAGTAGGGGGGAATTTTTTTCTGCTAACTGAGGCCAAATACAAGCAAGGAATTCTTTAAGTCAGATAATGAAGTCACAAGTTGTTTTCTTTTCTATCAGTCATGCTAATAGAGTAGAATGTAAATTGATTGTAAATTTGAAGTCATACTGGGAACAAATACTCTATATAGGATTAGTATTTAAAACTATCTTAGTAAACTGGAGACATTATTTCATCATTTCAAAGAATGAAATGAAGTGGACAAGTGAAAGAATAATGTGTTGACTAATCAAATAGCCAGTAGTGATGCAGAAGACCAGGCATTACAGAAGTTCAGACTGAGAGTGTTACCTGTATGATATCAAAAGCAGTTTTGCTTTTGGTGATTGAAATGGAAATGTTCTGTGTAAAATACAGCTGAAATAGTGTGCTATACTTAAGAGTGACAAAGAGTGAAAAAAATATAGTATCTAGTTTTAGAAAACATGCTTTGAGCGATGAGACTTGAAAGGTTAACAGGAAATGAGTACTAATTCAAAGAAAGCAACCAAAGAGATGTTGAAAAAGCATCAGCTGTTTAGTTTGAAAAGACTGATAATGAAGAAGATAAATACATACAGGTTTGTTACAAAGATTCATACTATACTTGCAATGGAAAAAAGGAAGATATACTTGGAGAAAATGTTGTTTAAAGTAACTAAAAATATAATTGTATTAGCAAAACTGATGCTTAAGCTGCAAAACGTTATAATCAGTTTTGGACATTTTCAAGAATAGTGATTGCAGCATTTGTCGAAGTTTATCCTACTGAATTTTCATTTTGGTTGAGGTCAAGCTACAGAAACCTTCTAGTCTAGTGGGTTTTTTGCTAATATATCGATTTTAACTCCTTTCTTCAATTTAGTCTTGAGAGTTCATAGCAGAATAGGACATTTTGTAGTACCTAGCAAGACCTAAGGCTATAGACTGGTCTGTTTGGTACACACACTTCTGTTTGACCGAGTGGAATAAAAGAGAAAAGTGGACTGGTTTAAAACAGGCAAGACCTGCCTGTGATCTGAAATGTTGCCTGACGTTTATATGAATAGTAGTTGCTCTAATAAGAGCAACTGTGCTTAGAGTTGCTGTCCCTAATACACAAGCACAATAGTTTATCCTCTCTTTTTCCTACAGGGCAATGGAATTTCCTGTTTAGGATAAAAAGGTTTTTTTTCCTCTGTTTTTTCCCATTTTTCCAAATGTCAAATGTTATTTTGTCACTTGGCAGACCTGCTATTACAGAGTAATGCTTGCGGGGTGTTGTGAGGGGGTTTCTTGTTTGCAGGTTTTATTTTCACTACTGTGGGAAGGTAAATTTCTGATGAGGTGAGAATTATGGAGTAGTGTAATAACTATGTAGATAAATAGAAACAGATCGCTTCTCTGTAGGAATGCAAAGGGTCAAGAAATTTCCCTATACAGGAAAATCCTTCATTTTCCCTCTTCCTCTCCACACCCCTCCACCCTCTGATCTCCCAGAAGTTCTTTTTCTGTAAATTAGTTTGTATGGCTTGACATGGAAGTGTGTTTCCCCTTTTGGAAAAGACATCCACAAAAACCTCTGATGCAGAATGATTCCATCTAATGGGTATTACTGATTCTGTTCCCTTTCAGAATAAGAACTAGGAAGAAAATAATTTCTGTGTTATTGGAAAAGTATCCTTGCATATCTCTTAAAAAAAGCATTAAATAATTCCTCAGAGGATTGTGGACTTTTTATGGCAAAATTAACTGGCAAATTGATTTAGAAGCTTTTTGTTCTTTTTCGTAGGTTTGCCTCTATTAAAAGAAGTTTGTGGGCCAGATGTCACTGATAATAGTTCGAGGTACACAGAGACATAGCGCTCAGTGTTTTTAATGGCATAATAATAATAAAAATACATAATAGGAAAAGTATAGTTTGGATGAAATTGTGAGACCTTTTTGCATTTCAGAAATAAATATTCATTTTACATAGATAGTTTAAATACTGTCAGAGCCAAATTTTCTTTAAAACAAGCAATAATCAGACTTGAGTATGTTTGGAAAGTGGATCAGTCATATGGTTTTCATGCATGAGGGTTTGAATGACTTTGTCCAAAACTTTCTCTGTTACTTAACTTTCTTACTATTTGAGTTTGGAATAGGAATCAAAAGTGTCTTGAAATGCTGTAAAACATATAGTTTCTGAAGCTCAATTTAGTAACTGATAGAAGAGTTTTAGGAAAAAAGCATTAATCTGCTGTCCAGAAGAGTGTCACAATCATGAGCCTGCACAGTTGGCTTTTGATGAGTCTTGTTCCTAGAAGAATATTAAGAACAGAACATGGATTGAGATGTTGGAAAATGTCTGATTTCTGTATAACCAAAAAGTCATTATGAATAGATAATATCCTGAAGCCCTAATTAAAAAAAAATTTCAATCATTACAGTTGTATATATGACATTTATTTTCAGAAAAATTATTGTAGAGACTTTGCCAATCTTTAGTAGTTCATGGCTGAAAGGTACACAAAATGAATGAGTGGACCTGTACTTAAAATGTCATGTTAATCCTAGTTTTTTAGACTGAGGAGGCCTTGACTCTTATGTGAAGGACCATAAGTGCTTTGAACTTGGCATAACTTTTTTTTTTTACCTAGTATTTTGAGTAAATTGGGAAAATACTCATAAGAGTTTTCCAGAATTGTTATGGTTAGGTTTTATTCAAAGGTTTTCCCCATGGACCTCTAAGCCTAGAAGAGAGCTTTTTAAGTAACAGGGGAGGGATTTTTGAGGTTACTTTTATTCTGTATTAAATGAACGAGGAAAATAACATGTACATGTTGTCTTGGGCTTCAGTGCAAGAATCATGGAAGTCTTTTCTTCAGAGGAGGTTGTACGTATTTGCGATGCATAGATAAATGTCTGGTTTAAGTAGGTGGTCTTTGCTCTTTTCATTCCATATACCTCCATCCCCAAACTCATGGATCACCTGGGGCTTGTGTGTGCCAATTCATAGCATTTTTTTAGAATTCCGTATTTCTAGGACTTTTTTTGGTTTTTTTAGGTTAAGCTTCAAAACATACATCAGAAGTCAAATAATTCAGATTTTTTTAAGTGGTATTTTTGGAAGCTACCATGGCAAACAGTGCTTTATGCAGTTTGAATACTAAGCCCTAGTTTTTTTCCATTTCATACACATCATTGTTTGGTAATTAAATGTTACTGCTTATTAACTTTTCTCACATTTTTTTAAAGTAATTTTTCTTACAATTTTAAGATATGAAACAGATTTGAGTTTCTCTTTATCATCCTAGTGAGATAATTTTTTTTTGGAGATTCTCAGTTTTGTTTAGAGTTTTAGAGTCTTAGTCTGTCAAAGTCCATCTACTGCTGAGATCTCAGAATACATTTTTAGCTGAATTTTGATTTCTAACCCACCATTTATTCTGGTGACCTTTAACATATGTAGTTAATTAATTCCTTTTCTCTATAGTGTACAACATTTTAATGTGTTTTCGTTACTCCTTCCCTTGATGTTTCAGAACTTATGCACATTTGTTTTCTTTCATTCTTTAGTGGAAGACCATTGATACACTATTTCATTTGACTTCATGATTTGTACCTTTTCTCAGTTCTGGGTGTACTTGTTGCATTTTTTTTTTTCACCACTTAATGCATTTTAACTTAGCCTCTATAGGAGAAGAGTGAAATAAAGTAATTAGCTTTGTAGATCTTGATCGTATAACTTTTTGCATTAAAATTGTGTGTATGGGTGCAGGGAAGTGATTCTAATGAAACTATTTATAATGTGAAATGTTCTAATCTGCCTTAGAGAGTTTGTCAGAGTAATTTTAGTAAACTTGGTCAGTCTGAGCTAGAGTCCTTCAAGGAACTGGTTCTCAAAGCATATTTGAATAAAGGTCTTCTGCTGAGCGATGAAAGCTGTTGTCTTAAGCTGTAGTGAATCCAAGTGCCTTGAATAAGCCTTTGTCACTGATGACTCTCTGACTTTTACTAGTAGTGAGTTGTGGTTTCTCACATTAGTTGAATGCCTCCCTTCTGAAGGCAGCATTGAATGAACTTTAAAAGAAAATGGTAATTGTGTTTCAGGTGTTACCTGTAAATGTTTATATCAATATATGTGCCCATATGTTGATGCACATCAGTGAATCAGAAAACAAGGATCTTTTAAAATACTGAAACTTTTCAGTTTAAGAAACAATATTCTTTTAGGAGGCAAAGATTAGAGTTGTTAGAGATCTGAAGAATCTTTCTTCATATTTTTGCCTGTAAATAAAGGTACACTGGTTTACACTTTCTCTTGATAGTTTAATAATGAAAGTATTTGAAATAAGAATGGGGAGAGGCTATTTCTTGCTCCGGCTGAAAAATGTTCCACAACAAGTTTAATCTTGGATTGCAGGAAAGAATGGCCAAAATATTCTTTGATGCTTGAATATATGCATTTGATAGAGTTTATTAATGGTATATGGTAGGTTATCTAGGGAAAGTGGTCATGCTTATATGACTAAGAGTCACCTGTTCTGAGTTTGAGAGACCCAAAAAAGTAAAGGGTAAAAAAATTCAAAGCATACCTTTCCAAAAGTGTCTGAAAAACAGGTGTCAGGATTTTCTTTTCTGAAATTGCAAATTTTATGATGAATCCAATTTAGGATTAAGAGCTGAAATCCACACCCATTTCTCATTTTTTGATGGGCTGAGAGCAGTTAATTTGTGCTCCCTGTGCACAGATGAAATATGTGGTCTCTGTGAGTGAACTGGTCATGGTATTATCTTTTGGAAGTTGTATGACTTCCTTTTGTCTCAGTACATTTTACATTCAAATAGTTTCAGAATTCTTAGGTTACTTCAATAAGTGAAAGAAGTTATGACTGACGCTCAACCATAATGGTGCTTCTAAAGTAAAATATTTCAGGTAAATTTTTTTTATATGAACTTTACCAATAAGCATTAAAACTGCCCTAACTCTTTAACTGGATGAAAGATGTGAACTTTAATAGTTTTCTTGGTGCTATTGCCAAAGACCAGTGATCTGAATAATGAAAGGAAAATATTTTCTTGCTGCTTCTGAAAGACAGTAATATTAATGGTTTTGCCTTAAAATATGGGATAGGAAACCTTTAAATATTATCAAATTGCTTCTCTGTGTAATGTAACTGCAATTCATTAAGCAATTTTGCTCAACTTTTTTGTCTAACATTGTTTGCAGTGATACAGCTTGAGTGAGGTGTAGCTCTTTTGTTTCATATAAAGCTTAAAGTTACAGTAGGATGTTGTTTAAGGGTGAAAATTGAAGGGTGCTTTGGAAGAAAAGTGATGTAATTACATTATACAGTGCTTTTGCATATGCACAATAATTACATCTTCCTTAGTATAAATACTTAAGTTTTGCTGGAATAATATTTCAACCCAAAATCTTAGCATCTAAGCAAAATTCCTGCTTTTCAACTGATGAAAATCTGCCGTGTCATAATAGCTTCATCTCACTGCCTTATTACTATCTACACACATAATACATTGATTCAAGAAGCTATAAAACATATGTATCTTGGTATAACAAGAGCTTTGTTTTATCCAAATTAAAAAAAAAAAAAAGGAAAAAGGTAGTCTGGTGGAATATAATAATAATATGGCCATCCTGTGTCATGGGTAAATTTGTCATGTGACTAATTAAAGTTGTGAAACATGTTAATATCTGTGGGAAGGTGAACAAAGTTCCTGGAAATATTTTTGCACTAATATGGTTTTGCTTGGCAGGTAATTTAAATTTAATGAGGATGTGTAGCATTACTGAAAATTTATTATATGCATAGGCTCACATTTTACTTGGAGGCATAAGAAGTGAGGAATTCCATTGTATAAACAAATTGAATAAATAAAATATTTTTGTAATGTTCTGTTGTTGGCTGAGAATGAGGATTTATTTTGAGCTTTGGGATTGGATCATCTCCTGATCTGTATTGTTCCTGACAGAGTTCTTACCTTCTTCTTTGACAAAATATGAGAAGTTCTTAAAAGTATTTTATTAATTCTATTTTTTTCTGTTACTACTTTCTAATGGGTGAGACTGAGAGCAGGGCTGGTTTAGTTAGGCTTTGATTCCACAAATGTTGTTTAAAAAACAAAACAAACTAAAAAATCATTATCATTAACCAAAACATTTAATTTAAAATCTTACCCCAAAAGAAGACATCTCCAGTTAAGTAGAAGTGTAAAATGACCTCCTCAAATCTTGGAGAGGCTCTCAGAAAATCTTGCACAAGTTCTTAAAGACTCCAAAAGATGACTAAGAATTTGGTTAGCTATTACGTTGTCTAGTAATGTAGGAGTCTTCAACATGAAACAGGGCAAAAGAGAGCACCCCAAACCATTTCTGGTTGTGACCACAAACATACACTGAAATCTGTTGTTATGCATAGAAGTCTTGATTTAACAATATTTCAGCACAGGTATCTAAGGAGTTAAAATAATTTTTATGGGAAACTCATTCTATTTATGGCAGGTAATCCAAAGGTTCTTGATATAAAAAGGTAATATAGCCTCTGATTTTTGTTTATTCAGCTAATGAGAAATTGGAGTTGACCTTTCATTTCCTGCTGATTATGAGGGAATAGGGTAGCAGTGAAGTGCTGTGGAATTTAGCAGCCAAAGTTTGACGCTGGAGAAAAGAGGAAGCCAGTGAAAAGATAAGGGGAAAACAATAGCCTGCTTAGGATTCTGCATATCTGTAGAGCAAAACTGCATTTGTTAAAATTAGAGTAGCGTTGCGAAAAAATCAAAGAACAGGATGGAAAAAGAGTAGTTGAGAATTTTCAGCACTATGGAGAAAAAGGAAGCATTTTCCTTGTTTGTCTGTATTACATTCTTGGTATAGTGGTAGATTGATTTAAGTCTGATGTTACAGTATAACTTCTGTGTAGAAGTCCTCAGTGTCAGCTTAAGGAGGAGTTAAATGTGTGTTTCCTAATTACCTCAAAGCAGTTTGCTTCTGTCTCTCAGCCCTGAAATGTTACTGTTTCCATATTTCCAAAGTGTCATCTCAGCAGTTTTGTCCATTGCTTGCCAGAGTTTGTGGTGCCAGGGAGAACTTACTCTCCTCTGGCATGTATGTAGAAGAGAGCAACCCTCAGTCTGTACAGAGCTAGTGTTGGAAAAGAGAAAAGATTAAAGGATTTAGTGAGTAACTTTTTCACAGAATCTTAGTTGTGCTGCAGTGCCAGGCTAGTGAATAATGGAGCACAGAGCAACCAAATGTACAGTACAGGTAAGGAACCTGGAAGAGTTACAATCAGAATGTGAGATTATGGGAAGAGATTCAAGCTATAGGTGATCTTTAAGTCAAAGACCTTACTGACAAATTTGTAGTTTGGGTGGAAGGAGGAAATTCTAGGTGAAGTGGTTTGATCTGTGAAGGGGGTAATGAAATCTAAAGGTTAAGATGTGAAAGCAAGGGAAAGAAAACCACTGACTGAACCCTGAGGAATCTGCATAGGAAAAAAAGCAGAGTGCACTGAGGAGAATCTACTCAGAAGAAATGCTGAAGGACTGATTTGATAAATAAGACATGGGTATGATGGAAGCTGTTAAAAGATACTCATGGATGAGTAAATTGTGCTTTACAGTGGGGAGGATCAAGAAGATAGAAGATAGAATTTTTGTTCTTTGTTTAAAGGATGACATGAACAGAGGGAAACTTCAGGGAACAGTTGTAAATAGTGCATCCTTTGAGCTTGTCAATGAAAAGACATGAAGTACAATGATAGCCCTACAGGTGCATGGGGCACAAATGTTCTGGTATAATTTAATTTTTCTATACTTACAATTATTACAACTTGTAATAATAATTAAAAAAAAATAGGCAAATGAAGTCACTCTGTTCAGCTCAGGACCGATTCTTTCAGTTAATAATATAATCTGCATTCAAATGGAAGAAAAGGCATAAGATTACATAAAAAATAGTTGTTCCATATGAACCTGATAAGAAGGTATGCAAACAGTTGCCATAATGAATGTTGGTAAATTAAATAATTTTGTACTTTCCTTTAGAACAGAGAGAAACTTGCTCCTTTAATGAATATATGTCACATATATATATATATATATATATGTACAGCAGGTTTTGTTCATTACTTCATTGTTTATAAGCTGTGTTAAAGGGGAAACAGTTGTGGATTAGAATTTAATAGTTCAACCTGAAAAATACATTTTAAATACCCATAATTATCTTGATTGTGCTTGCAACTGTAATAGAAATTCTTAGTAGTTAACTTGATAAATTAATGTATTTTTTTGGTAAGGTATATTCAAAAGTTCTTGTAGAAATTGTAACACTAAGAAAAGAAGACCTATGAAGAATTGGTGTTAAATATCCATTGTTTCCTGGCTATGTTTTGTATATTTATTTGTTGTGGTATGTACCTGTTGTTCTAATGTTGGTTTAATGCTCTGTATGTAAAATTTATGTGCAGTAATACTAAACTTGAAGGAGGAAACTTGGTTACCAAGAGCTAATTTAGTAAATATGTTTTTTCAGATACCTTTTGATATATAATCCTACGGAACAAGAGCGATTTTCAGTGGTTTCAGTCCACGTGAATTCACCCAAAGTTAAATTATTGTCTCCATTGGGAAAACCTGTTGCTCTCCAGATTAGTGCTGTTTGGGATGGAGCAACTACAGTATCACATGAAGCATATCAGGTACACTACTTCAAGCAAAAAGCATTAAAGTATTTTTGACAGATATTGTAGCTTCACAGTTGAAGAAATTAAAAGCATGCTTTTTATATTGGCAGTTCTATCTTCTGTAGAACATTCAGTCATTTTAAGGAAAAAAAAAAAAAAAAACAAAACAAAACGCCAAAAAGCCATGTAAGAATTTAAGAATTTAACAATAATGTTTCTTTAAGTGATAAAGAAACTTTTGTGATATGATGTATAACATTTAGAGGATGAGTTTCAGCTGCATGAACAGAAAATACTGGATGCATGTCTTTTCCCATAACTCTTTAAAGCTGATTCTTCCTTCAAGTGATGGTCTATACACACAGTCACACAATCTGTATGTTCTCAAGCACTCCAGCTGGAAGGTCCTGTAAGGGCAGTGACTTAAGCATTTAGATTCAAATTTTTTTCTGTCTTCCAGATACTTGAGCTAGATATATGTCTTTGAGTCCACCTCTTGGATTTTTTTTGAAGCAAAGATTCTGAGAATTTTTGAGTCATACTGATGTCATTATAGAAGATTGTCCACGTCAGAAATTTATTTTGTTAAATTCCTAATGATACAGTAGTGATGTATTATTGTAATAGTACTTTATTACTTTCAGGCTTACATTCTGATTCCTTTTGACGTAGGAATAGGATCTTCTTTCAGCATGATATTCCTGCAAAGATAATTTCATAAGTGTCTCTCAGTCGTGTCCTGAACACAGTTAAGTAGCTTGACCCACACAGCTCACTGGTCTAGTGGGATGAGGGAGAGAATTGGATGGGTAATGGTGAGAAAACTCGTGGGTTGAGGTAAAGATGGTTCAAATGGAAAAGCAAAAGCTGTGCACATAAGAAAGTAAAGCAGGTAATTCATCCACTGTGTCCTATGAACAATCATCCCCAGAAAAACAGGGCTCTATCACGCGTAATGGTGACGTGGGAAGTGCCATTGTTCTGAACATCCCTCTTTTCCTCTTTCTTCCCACAGATTTTATTGCTGAGTGTGGTGCCACATGTCCTGATGTATCCCTTTGGTCAGTTGGGGTCAGCTGTCCTGGCTGTGTCCCCTCCAAGCCCCTTGTGCACCCCCAGCCTGAGCAGCATAAGAAGCAGAAAGGGCTGATGCTGCATAAGCTCAGAAGTAGCTAAAACATCACTGTATTATCAATGTGGTTAATACTAAAACCAATCAGCATATATCCTACTATAAAGAAATTTAGGTCTATCCCAACCAAAACCAGCACAATAATTAACAGTTATTGTCTGAAGAAGAGGAAATAATATTACTTATCTGGACCTCAAATTCTAAGCAAATTGCTTTGGAGATATACTGGGCATATTGCTCTTCTCTGCAGATTATAGCTCTTAAATAACCAGAGACTAAAAATAAGACACTTGCCTTGTATTTAGTTATTTAAATGTGTATATTTTTAAATGTAAATTTTAAACTTAAGTTGTAAGTAAGATCGATGTGCACTTGATCCAGTACACATGCATCTCCAATAAACTGCAAAGATGCGCAGAACTGCACATTACAGCTAACATTCTTTCTTAACATGATTCAAAATTATTATTGCAATAATATAATGGTGATCTTGATGCTAGGCAAATTAGTGATGCAGATATTTTTGTTTGTTAGTTCTTCTTAGCATTCATCTAATAATTTTGGAATGTCATTTGTTATTTCATGTTCTTTTGTGTACTATAGGAAAAATTCAGCCATCCTAAAATTATTCAGGCAAAAAGGAGTTATCTTGAGTCTAAATTCAGTGTAAACAGTTGTTATTTTGCTATTGTTAGTAATAGTTTCTTATTTACTCCCAACAGATCTCTTTTGTGGCACATCTGCCGCCTCTTGGGATTGGAGTTTACCAGCTTTTGGCGGATGAGAGTTCAGAAGCAGTCTTAGCTGACTACAATATATACATAAGGAATAGTAGGCAGGAAAAGGCAGACAGAATTTTCAAGATAAAAGAGATGGAGAATTCTGCAGATAATATAATCTTAGAAAATGCATACATGAAACTGTGGTTTTCAGGAATGTCTGGATTACTGGAGGTGGGTTGCATTTTATTTGAAAAACCCTATGTTTTACTTTTTTGAGAATTTCTGTGCTTATTTGTGGAAAACTTGAGTGTGTCAATTATTTCAAACATGAATCTCTGTCCTTTTAGAAAATAAACACTAAAGAAGATGGTAAAAACCATCAAATGAAAGTGGAGTTTGCTTGGTATGGAACTACAAGTAACCGAGATAAAAGCGGGGCTTATCTCTTCCTACCAGATGGAGATGCCAAGGTAAACCTTCTGTTTGTAAAGAGAATATAATCTTGAAGTAACTTGAAGCATCTGCAAATACAGATTGGAAGAGCTGTTTTGTCTCAAAACTGAAATAAAAATTGTGTGGATTAGACATAATGACATCGGTTATTGAAATAGAGATTGGCAAGAGTCCATACTTTATAACCCTAGATCAGAGTAAAAATACAATAGGAATCTGAAAATGTAAAAATATGGAGAATATTTATGATTCACCTAAAAGGTTAAGATGTTACCCTTGCAAGTAATCAGGTGAGATGTGACCAGTAATCATACCGTAAATGAAGTCATCAGCCATTAAAGACGACACTTTTCATGGTGAAAATCATACTGAGTCATTTCTGCTTCTTCATTCTTCTGATTTTTAATTTTTTTTTTTTTTCGTTATGAATGAGGAGCTTCTGGTTCAGAACACAGTGCTTTTCAAGCTGATATTAGTATATTTAGTTTAATATAGTAATTAAGAAACTGAGTCCCAATTGGGGAATGTAAAGACAGAGTAGGAAGCAACTGTTCTGATTTGGTTGCCTAGGGTTATCTGTACTTTTAACTGTGTAATTACTAAAGAGCAACAGCACAGTCCTATTACTTTTGAAACTGGAAATTCAAAACTGGCAGTGTTTTTAGACTGACTGAATTACGATACGGAATCTATTATACTCCTTTTGAACTGGGAAAGTGGTAATTCAGAAAGCAAATGATAAAATAATGAACATTTATGAAGCTAGCTAGTTTGCAGCATGTTTCTTCTGCTGAGTTTCTTCTGTGAAAAGCTAAGTTGCATGCATAAAGCGAACTGGGAGTTCTATGTTTACTACTTTAGGAAATAAGCAAGAGTAATCATTCTGTGGGTTTTTGAGCAGGGAAGGATGTTAGGCTTTCTTTCTTTTTTTTTTTTTTTTCCTGTTACATCTGTAAAGCAGTTTGCAAAGGACAGAAGAGTTTCATTTTCTAAGTCTCTCCTAGAAGCACATGTTTTGGGGTCTGTGAGTTGAGAGTTTTAAACTACTAGTTTCATAATTGTTTACTTCATATATGTTAAACAGGATTTACCTAATTTTATATGTCAGTGTTTTTGATCTGTGAATACCTGAAAAATACTGGTTATGTTTTTTAATTTTCATCTTTCACCTACTGCATGGTCACACTAACTACTTTCATTATATATGCTAATACATCTTTTTCTTGTAAAAACAATAGTCCCTAAATCTAGCAGTTGTATGATTTAAACTACACTATTAAGCTATTTGCTTTATAAAAATCATCTGGAAAAATCTAGGTAGCAAAATGCTATTATTTAAACAGAAAAGGTCTGTCACATGTCTGCAAGCACAGTTAAAAAAGGAAAATGAAATTAAATTGCATTTTTAGTTAGCATTAAAAAGGGTCATGTTCAGCTTTTGTAACATTTTATGCAATAAAAATGAAATCATGATGCTCCTGAAAATTCTGCTTCATTAATATTATGCCTCACCATAAGGCTCATTTGGCTTGCATTTTAATAACACTAGTTAAGTTGTCCTGCTGGGAATAACAACGTAGTTCTATAGTAGTTTCTAAAAGAGTTTGAACTAACAGTTTCTGTCTTAAAAGAAACACCATCTGTTCAGGGTTCTCAATGTGATATGGATTGACTAACACTTTCGCAGTCCTTCTTGAAATGGCAGTAGGGTATATTACAGGCAGCTTTCTTGATTTTTGACTGGGTGTTTTGTTTTTCTTTTTTTCCTATTCCACTCACCCTATGTATTATTGCAAAATTTGCAAGGAATGATTGTTTTTAATGTTGGATTATTTTCCTTTCATATGAGAACAGTTATATCCTGTCTTTGCCTTTGTTAACTGGTTAATTTGTCATCTGAAAAGTCTTTTGGTTACTGTATTTTTAGTTCTGCTGTGATCAGGAATTATTTTTCTTCTTTTAGTTTAGTCATCTGTCTAACCATAGTGACTTTTTGCTGCTGGGTTCTTCTGCCAGTTTAATTTTGGAAACTTGGAGCTGTAATATGCTAGGTTTGCAGTTTAGAACAGTAGACAGATACAATGCATTCTTGGTCATCACTAGGCTGTTATGAGTAGATGTTTAGGGTAGATGATGGTCTGCGTAGTGTAATGTACATGGATC
This sequence comes from Empidonax traillii, assembly GCF_003031625.1. NCBI lineage: Eukaryota > Metazoa > Chordata > Aves > Passeriformes > Tyrannidae > Empidonax > Empidonax traillii. Next base: position 1,038,941 of record NW_020955268.1, read on the forward strand.
TAAACCTTTCAAGAGTTTCATTGGATTTATCATCCTCATGGCTGACCTAAAACCAGCCTGGTGTGCTACAAGGAGTGCATTTTTGCTAAGAAGTGGTTAGACCTCTAGTATAAGCACCGTCCTGGACATCAGCAGAAACCTGGGTTAGTGACAGTGATTTGCAGAGTATTAAATAGAAAGTACACAGAGCACTGATATCTTTTTGTCACTGCTTTGGAAAGAATTGCTGGACTTCAGGGTGTATGACACCATGGCAAACGTTGCCACTGGGATTGTGGCACAGTGTCTTGCAGTGAGATATTCTGACCCTGCTCTCTCCGAAGTGTGAAACTGAAACCAGTTCAGTAGCACACTAGACCAGTACCCCAGTGCAAAGTCCAGAATACTGAGGCAGAGGAGGGACTCCATGCTGCAGCTGTAGAGATAGGACAGTCCTCCTACTGTGCCTTCATATTTTCTGCAAAATAGAGAAAAAGGAAAGCAACCAGGGAGAAAGGCAGCATCTTAGTTTTTTTAACTGGCAGTGCTGCTTTATTAACAGTGTTATTGAAGTTCGGAAGAAATGGATTTTCTTGGACCTCACAACAAATACAAACAAAAGCATCCTATCTATGAAGGGAAAACATGTTTTTGCCTCTTGTGATTTTGTATATCTATAGGTTGGGGGGGGGGGGGTGGGAAGAAAATAGTATTCAATTAACTTTGTTAAATGTCTAGATTTTCTTCTATGTATTCAAGACAATATGTGATGACTTTTTATGAGCCCTGTTTAATATCAGTAGGGAATACAGAAAAGCAGCATTTTTCTTCCAAAGAGTCAGATGCTAAGTGTTTGTGGGATCAATGTGAGTAGTTGATTTTTTTATTTCACAAATAATTTTTTCAGTATCAAAGTGGTGGTTTTTTGTAGACCCAGGAAATTTTGATTCTCTCTCAGGCAACTAGGTGTATGATTCTGCATATGTCCTAGCTCCCAGAGGTACTTATGTACTGACTAATATAAGAAAAGAGATCTTTTTTTTCTCTGCAGGATTTCTAGTGCTAGAGTTAAAATACATGAGATAAGTCCAGTCTAATCTCAAATCCTGCCAAATGAAAGGTAATCTGCTATTGGAAACAACTTTTCCAGAAGGCTTTGTCTTGAGTTCTCTTTTAAAATCTCAGACCTCTTGAGAGCAATTCACCTGTGTTGGAAAACTTTCCCCTGGGCATAGTTTATTTGACATCCACATCAACAGTGTGCTGCACTATCAGAAACTTCCTGACCACACTAAGAGGGTTATTAGTGCTTTACTTGACTACAAGAGAAAAGGCTTATTGCCCAGGCTTTAGACTTCCTGGCTGCAGTATGCCATGCTGTCTTCTATACAAGCCAGTAAATCTTTAGGTGAAGGTATCTCTCCAGTTATCTTCACCCTCTAGAACCTGCTTTATTTGTTTTAAGATATCCTAGGGAACCATGGGGTATTATTTTATTCCAAGTATTTTGCCTTGAAATTTTTAGCTTTCTTCTCCCCAGCCCCCCTGCCCACTTTCTTTCAAAGGAAGGTTGTTGTATTTCTCTTGAATATGAGTACAGAAAAATGGTTTCTGAGCCCTTTGACCCGTATTTCTGTTACCCTGTTTTTGAAAAATACTGCTCTCCAGACACAACAAAACCTGCCTCAGCAGGTTGCTGAATCTTGTACAGTGCACTTCATTCCAGTGGAGATGAGTGGAGCAGATTTTATAACAACTATTTATTTTAACTCTGTAGAATGTGAAGTCTTGAGACTAACTACTGGATTATGAGACCACAATATTTTTATTCCTAATTTAAGGTGTGAGTAATTACAGATTCCTTCATACTGGAAGGTCTGTAAGTCCAAGCTCGTTTTCAAAGCAGACTTAATACTGAAGTCAGACTGAGGCGTTGTCAAGTCAGTTTTTCAAATAAGTGCTGTTGTTTGTTCTTTCCACATTGCTTCTCAGTCACACTTCCATGTCGGAAGTACCTTTGTGGTTCAGGTCCAGGACAAGGATCATTTCACAGGCCTGTGCATCTCTCCAAGGATCTTAACAATGATATGAGAATAATTGCACATTCAATGCATAAAGATATTTTCCTGCTTAAAAGCCTGAAATGTTTCTGGTAAGACAAACCTGGGCAATTATCTCCTTATAGGTTCTGTACTCAGTATGTCTCCTGGTGACTATCAAAAAATCACTTTCTAGGATTAGTGCTTTTCTAAGCACTAAATATGAATTATGAGGGTTTCCTGTTCTGTCAGTACCATATTTTCCTTTCATTTTTCCTGTTTGCCTAACAATCAGGAAACATCACTCATCCTTGAGAACTTGAGCATACATCATATTGCTGCTCTTTGTATTAGTAAGAACTTATCTGATCCCCAGAACCACAGGATAGCATCTGCCTTTGTAAGTCGTCTTCCTCCTTTGTGCCTTTTCCTAGCACTGTGTCTGAATTAGGGGCTTGCAAACTGGTTTTGATACATTTCTCTTGATGTATGTGCTAGGGAAATTATGAATTATTATTTTAAAAAAATAATTAGTTTCAGGCAGTATCTGCAAAATTACAATTCCTTTTCTATCAACTGATCTTTTTGTATAGTTCAGAATGGTATGAGTGACTTGTTTATCTTCAGAAGAGAGGCTGATTTGGCTACTTGTGCAGCCTTGAGACTCTTTTGTGTGAACTTTGTGGGAATAGCCCAGGATCCAAGAGCTGTTAAATCCATCTCATTTCAGCTTTCTTTGTATTTTGATAGCTGCTGTCAATTTCACCATCATTTTTTGTACTAAAAAGCTCAATGGAAAAAAGTTCCTGTAAGTGATGTTTCCATTTTGTCTTGTGGAATGGGGGTTGGTTGGTTTGTTCTGGTTTGGTTTTTATGTGATTTTTTTGTTTGGTTGGTTGGTTGGTTTGTTTTTTTCCAATGTTTGGTTTTGGAAATTACTTCAGATAATTTTCTTTTACTAAGTGCACAGCCTTCTACATTGCTTTGTCATTTATCCAGCACCTAGTGAGAGTCCTAGTGAGAAATATTTGTGCAAACAACAGAAATAATACCATAAGATGGATCTTACTTCAGGCTGCTGTTTGTGTAAGTAACATTCTCTTAGGTAAATTGCTGAGAGTATTTGCTTGGCCTGAAGACCTCAGCTTTCTCAGTTCATTGTCTGGGAGTTCCTTTAGTTGCTGTTTCAGTCCATCATTGCTAACTTGAGTATCTTCATGTTGCAGGTAGGATTTTGAAGGGTTTGATTATTCCACCTTCTGGTCAGTAATCCCATTCCTCTGTGGGATTTTTAATTTCTGGGAACATGTAGTCACAGATTAAATGAGTTTGTTTTCTCTACCTATGTATGATAGAAAAGAAGATAGCAACCTCTTCTTCCAAAAGGGGAAAATTCAGTCTACAGTTATGGATCTTGTCAGTTTCTCATGGAAATAAGAGAACCCAAAAGCAGCTCAAATTCTAACCTAAGATTTGATCTTCAAATTCCCTTTATTTCAACATATTAGTTCATCTGGTTTATATGCCCTCCAAATACCATGCTTCTCCTCTGTTTCTCAGCTAGCAAATTGATTTTTCATAACGGATAACATTTGTCTGTCTTGTTGACGAGACTCCATGGAAGTATTTAATAATTTTTTCTTGTAGACTATCAAGAATTCCGAAACACTCTTCTGGGTGTTTGTACTGATGAACTGAGTAAGGTGATCAGTAGAAAAAAAAAAACCTCTATCCCTAAACCAAATCATCTTATCAAAGTGTAAGCAACTATAATTTCTCTTTCAAACTCCTGAACAAAGTATTCCTGTCGTTCAGAGCTGCAGAGTTGTTTCTTGGAGCACTGGCAAAGCTTTTATTAAACAGTATTCTGTCTGAAACTCTTAAGAAGTAAGTATATGAATAGAAAAGGCAGGCTTTTAGTCTCTGAAAGTCTCTTTCATTTCTTCTTTTATACAATACTTCCTGAAATCTTCTCTGTAAATATACATACAGTTATATGCTCAAAGAATACTGGACAATATTTACTTGTACTTGTTCTTCTCTAACGTGTCTGTGTGTAGGTAAGCTTGATTTCTGCCCTTCCTCAAGATACATTTGATCTTTGATATTGTTGCTTGAAGAAAGACCGTGATCTGTCTTATTTAAGACATTTGCACTTACAGAAGGGATACAGTCACCCTCTGAGAGATTTCTGCTTAGATCTCTCTGTGTAACATGCTTTTCAAGTATTTGAAATGGGGGTTTTTTTTGAGTGAAGTCTATATTTATAGCTGTTTCCTTATAGTAGTAGTTACATGTGTTGTATTTTCAGTTTTGGTATTGTACACACTCAATATTTAACCCATTTTTTACCTTTGCAGCCACCCATCTATTTCCAGCTGGTGTATACAGTTTAGTTTGGGATCAACTGTTTCTAAAAAAGCCATCATTTGCCTAGCCAAAAGCCTAAATACCCTCACTACGTGGAAAAATAATTTTCTTCATCTCTTTGATTTGACTACTGATATGCAAAATTTGTCTTATTCTTTGGGAGGCATTAGTAATAAGCCACTGTCCTTGTTGACATTTCTTAATGATTCCCAGCCCTACCTGCATACCAGTGAGCTCCAATGGCACCTGTAGCTGCTTCTGACAAAGAAAAAGCTTTCTTTTTCAAAAGGATATGCAAACTGATCCATAAGACAAGGTAGAGGCAGCTTTCCCTGTGCAGGGTGTATCTCTGATATAGTAAACTGTTAACCATTATGGAAGTATAGTAATTGATTACTGGTTAGCAATTAAAAGTTTGACAGTCGAGAAGCTCAACCCAGATTTATGCAATATTTATACCTTAGTATGTTTGTCTGTAGACCTTGTATCCATAAATCCTCATAAAATACCTGTGAAATGTGTAATGAGACAGCCTAATTTCAGCTAAAGAAAAAATGAGACTCTAAGGAGAAATTGCTGAATTCGAAATTGGGAGTAATCTTTTGATTTTAATCTTTTAGACTAGACTTAGAACAGTGTAAAAAAAATACTATTTAATGTTTAATAAATACTTTGATTTACTAACACTACATTTATGCAAAATTTCCAAAATACTTACTCTGACTTTCTATTTCTTTTTGTAGCCTTACATTTTTACAGATCCACCTACCATAAGAGTTGCTCATGGAAGGATTTTTTCAGAAGTTGTTTGTTTTTTTCACCATGTAACACATACCATGCGACTTTATAAAGTCCAGGGTAAGAGCTGTGAAATTCTGTCTCTCTTGGCAGTTATTTTTCATCCCTACAGCCTTGGATGCCTTTTTAGTGTTTAAATGCACTTTTGAACTAGTGCAGAATTCATCAGACTGAATCTTTATGAGTCCAGTGGATCAAGATTCGTCTCTGAGTATCATGCTAGTCATTAAGGCATGGTATACTTAAACTCAACAGATTTGTTGGAGGTACCTCTTCAAACTTTACTGAGTCATCTGAATGCTGTAAGTAACTCTAAATTTTGAAAACAAGGAAAAGAAAGCAGAAAAATCTTGGAGATGATGTGGTTTCTTTCATAGTTTCGAGCTTACTGACTGAGGTACAACAATATCTTCTCTAAAGTTGCAAAGAATATAAGAGTGAATATTGGTGGCATTAATAGAGAAGTCTAGTTTACTTCACAACTGTAGGCTTTAGTTATCTGTGAGTTTCCTCTGTATGTCCTTCATTTGCCTGGAAGAGCTTATGACAGAGTTGGCTGTGTCTGCTGAGAGGCACCAGCACCAAATATCAACTTATTTGCTCTTAGGACATAACATCATATCAGTTTTGCTTTCTTCTTCTTCAGTAATGCTTTTGGTTTTTTTTGTTTCTCTACTGTTCAGGTGCAGATTTCCAAGAATAGTCTAGGTAAAGAGTAATTTTGCAAAGTCTGTACCCTTCTAAACTTGATTAAATTGGACAGTTAAAAATGTAAAAGAGGGAGGAAATCACGGCACAAATGAATACATTTATTTTCCTCTGAAATGTTAACATGCTTAAGTGTATCTTTCTGTAATTAAGTAACATACATTTTCCATTATTCATCTGTTTGTATGAATTTGGAATAAAGAAGCACTGGTTAACATTTTCAACACTTGAAGGAACTTATACCATGTTTTATATTAGCATTACTTTTACCATAGATGTCAAAAGTGTCTTTGCGGTTTTTAAAATCTTATTTATAGTATTTAATTATTTTTCCTAAGCACCTTCAAAACCAAATAATGATACTATAAGTACTTTGAAAGCCTTCCTTGCTCTTTTCATTCTTTCCTTTACATTTCAAAAATGGTATTGACATCATCTGTTTCATTATGATCTATTTATCTTTCTTTGTGAGTGTACTGTCTAGGTTTTTGTTTTTCATTTTGGGGGATTTTTCCCTGACAAATTTTAATTCATCACAGGGTTTCAATACTTACACCATTACATATTCAGTCATCGTGGTGAAGTCCTGTACCATACATACAGCTTTTAAAAGAAAAAATTAGGTGAAAAGTATTTTATATATTTTCTGTTCACTTTTTGGCATATTTTCATTTTAATTTCTTCATGTGAAGTTTTCTTTTTCAAAGTTTAAAATTTAGGAACTTTGCATCATTGTTTTGCTGGAGTCTGTTTCCTGGGCTTTGTAAGGAAAGTTATTTATATAGCATTATTTCAATTAGAATGAGATATTTTGAAACCTAACTAGGTAGGTACAGTAACAAAGTATGTGGAAAGAAATCAATAGGTGTGTATGCATAAACATGCATTTTATTTTCAAATAAAGACATGGTGTCCTATTGTAACCTACCCTGCTTTCCATGGGGGAGCAAGCCTGATTGCATGGCTAATCCAACTGTTGGACAGTACTTCCTACAATAGTCCTACAGCTTCTTCAGCAGTCTTGGTAAAACACTGCTTTTACACTTTTGGCCTTAGAACTCTGCTGATTTTGAGCAGAAAATACTCTGTGTTGACAACTGTTCAATAATAGATAATTAAGTGATTTTTAATTTCTGCTGCTATTGACATTACTTTTGATATCAGCATGATTTTCTTGGTTTTTTAATCAGAACTTTTTGTTTTATTATCTTCATAATTGTATTTTTGTATTAATTCAAATTATGTAGTAGAAAAAACCGGAAACTAGTTTAGAATCTGGTAATTTAAAAATTCTAAGTTAAAATACTTTATCGTTGTGCAATGTGCTCAAACTTGTATAGTCCTACTTTAAATAGTTGGAAAATCTATGACTAAGAGCATCAAAAGTAGAGCATATAAATCTACTTCTTCCAGACTCGGTTTGGGAAAATATAAGTAATTACCTGAACTGAATGTTTTTCTTTTAACACTGTACTGGTAAATGTTAACATTTTAACAGTTGCTGGGACTGCTGCAGGTGGCATTCAAATTTTAAAGCAGATGAGGAAAAAAATATATCTCTCTGTGCTTGGTGGAATTCTTTCACAATTGTTAGTCCCATTATATTACAGAAAGGATGAAAGCAATCACGATGAATGATGGTATGATTCCTCTCCAAACTGTGTCTTGAACTGTTTGAAAAGGTTAGGCTATTATTACAGGTATTTAATTTTCAGTACTAGGCACTGTAGAAAAACTAATCACACTGAACAATTTTTTGGCATTTTCAGACACCTAATCCTTCTTTTAATAAGTAGGAATCTTTTCCCTGTTAACAAAGTTTTGTGTCGTGGTTGGGGTTATATCAGCACAGTTTCTTAATTTGCTGTACTAAAGAAAGATTCTCCCCGTTTTGGTTAGAACAGTTGCTCACAGTTTCGTGCTCAGTCAAACAGTTCTATCAAGAAGTTGGTGACTTCATCCTTGTCTGTGAATGACCAGGTCTTGCTCCAGAATATTAGCTGCTGTTAAAGACATCACTGAACTGGCTTCCAGTATCTGGTTAGGTATAACAGAAAAACAGAAACTAGCAGTGTAATACTAGGTTATTGTCTCCTGGGAACATAGTCATTCTTCTGTTTGTGGCAATCACTTTTAAAAATTGAGAGATTTTAAATGCATATTTTTTTCACGTAGGTTTGGAAGGACAGTCTCTCGAAGTTTCCAATATTGTTGACATTAGAGGAGAATATAATCGTGAACTTGCAATGAGAATTTCATCTGACATTAACAGTCGAAATAGATTCTATACTGATCTTAATGGGTATCAGGTAATTGTCATCTATTAATTATAAAAGCCTAGGGTGTCAGGTTTTGACTGTTTAAATCCTTCTGAATGTAAAGATCTTGAGTTAGATTAATCAGTCTCATGTTAAACTGCACTAGTCATTTAAGAGAAGTGCTTTTTAAAATGTATCTATTATAAAATTTGATGTATGCCAGATAAAGAAGTAACTGCTTTTAAGGAGTTTGTTGAATATTGCTTTATATCATTTTTAACTTAAGAATTATAGTAAGGCAAGTTATGATAAGCCACCATGTAGTTGTTTGTATATCTCCATGCCTTCTTTCCCTCTGCTGGTCTATTTAATTAGAGCTCTTTGGATAGCACAATGATAGGTGTGCATAAGGACCAGCAACTCAGACCTAGCGAACAGCTCCTTGCAGCTCAGTTTTAAATATGTGAAGTATTTTTGGATGTATTCTGTTCTATTGATAATGCATCTGATGAAATATAGTATGACTATTGTCTTAACTTCAACCCTGCAGCACACACAAAAGAAAGGAAAAAAAAATTGTTTTGCCTTACCTTCTTTCCTTGCTAAGAGTAATTTTCCAAACACATTGAAAGCCTTACCTGCTGAATAATAGACTACTGTTTTTCCAGTTACAGTGTAGTACTACATTTTGCTGGAGACAGTGAATATTTAAACATAATTTTAATACTACTACTCATTTGTCATGTACCATTTAAGAATTTGACCAACAGTTTAATAAGTTTGCATTATAAATCAACAATTCCTCTTTTGCTTGAATCTATTCACTGCTTGCTCTCTAGAGGGGAAAAAATTTTCTCTCATTCTATAACTGTGATAATTCTTTTTGTAGATTCCCTTGATGGATCTTTCACATTTTTAGAATATTCTTTGATCTAAAAGTTACACTGAAGTTATCATTTCTAAAGTGGTAATTTTAGCCACAAATCTCCAAAAAGCTAAATAATACAGCTGAGTGAGTGCTTTCATGGTGATTATTCTTCCAAAGTACATGGAATAAATGTCTGAAAATGTCTTTGACATTTATATGCACAAAAAGAATGTACTTCATTGAAGTTTGTGTCCATATTGCAGATCCAGCCTAGACTGACGATGAGCAAGTTGCCTCTTCAAGCAAATATCTATCCTATGACTACAATGGCTTATATTCAAGATGTTGGTGTTCGTTTGACACTCCATTCAGCTCAGTCTCTAGGTGTTGCAAGCTTGAAAAATGGTAAATATAAAATGATAGATATGATAAAGGCTTATCCTTCATGATTTTCTGAAATAGTTAATTCAGAGATGACAAAACCTACCTACAAACATTGGAAGAAAGGAAATAAGTGTCTCCAACTCTGACAGATTTTAGAATATGTATGTAAGAGAGGAGGGACAACTTGTTCCTGCATGAGATCCTGTCACCTTCAATGCAAGACCTGTCTCAAACTAGAGGCAGAGGAAAAGGATTGTGAAAAATACAAAAGGAGCAATAAATTCTCAAAACTAGATATTTTCCAGACAAGAACTCTGATGGAACTCAAGCATGAAACAGCAAAACTAAAGGGTTTTTTACTTTTTGTACTGTCCTAGTACAGTACCGAGGACTTACGAAGGATGCTGATCATTTTTTTGTTCAGTTTTTTTGCTTTAGAATAGACAGCACTAGTCTTAAGTTATATACAGTATGGTCTAACTTCCCTTTCTAGGAAAAACAATAGCAGCTTTTTTTAAAGGTTAGCATTAGTGAAATAAAGGTTAAATATGACCCTGGGTAAGAGTCAACAAACATACCTCACAAATTTAATGGAGTACTTTGAAAGAGCTGATGAATGTGTTGACAAGAAAAATCAGTTCATATTAGGATTTCCAAAAGGGACACAGTCTTGTCCCTCAGAGCAGACAAGGGTGTGATGAGTGGAGACTTGAAAGCAGAGGCCAGTTATTGAGTCTGTACTGCTATCAGAATCAGGAGGTATTCAAATAAAGTTTAATTTATATGGTATTGAAAAACAGTGCAGTGAATACTCAGAAGAAAAAAGTCTGTCAGAAACTGTGCCAAAAACCTACTTCTCACTTCCTTTTAAGAAAATATCATAAATACTCTGTTCTGACAAAAGGTCAGTACTATGCTGGATTGGTGGCAGTATTAGCAAACCTAGTTTATTTTAGGGCAAGGAGTTAACACTGACTAATGCTTTTAAAAAACCACGGTGGAAAATACCAAGACCACTGGATAGAATGCCCAAATCACATTTTTTCATGGCTGCCCTCGTCTTGTCCTGATCTTGTGAATGAACTTAACACGAGCAAATGTTGGTATGCACTCATTACATAGGTACTGGGGACTAAATTAGTGTGCAGAGGCTCTGTGAGCTTGCAATAGTGTCTGCATTTGTTCTTTAATAGTGTTAGTCTCTGCATCACAGAGTAATGCACCATCTAAATTCGCAGACACCCCCACTCTCTGTCATAAAATTAGGGAAGTTAAGACTAGCACTGCTTGACATTTTGCGGTTAAGCATCAGGGAGAAACTGACTTTCTGTGAGCACTCATTTCAAATCTGTCAGAGAACATTAGAGGCTTTTCGCCTACTCCAGTTAAATAAAAGAGCAAGATGATGTGTCCCATACCTGGGCATGGCATTTATTTCTTAACCACGTCACTCTTTGACAAACTCTATTACGTCACTCCAGGATAAGATATACCAATCAAATATTTACTCTCTGCCAAAAAAAAAAAAAAAAAAAAAAAAAAAAAAAAAAAAAAAAAAAAAAAAAA
>NW_020955268.1:1050030-1121685 GCF_003031625.1 Empidonax traillii
AAAAATCAGAAATATTGCAATTTAGGCAAGCACTCTCAGTAGCTCTGTATCTGTGAGTGACATAGTGTGTATAACCTGCCATCTCAGATTTATATGAACAGTACCTTAGTTCAAAATAGCAGGTTTTTTCTTTTTTCTTACTCATTGCCAGCTGACCTCTGTCCTGGATAAATAAAATCTGATTTTACTTGAGGGAAGGGATGAACAAGTATTTAAGAAAATTGAGTAAGTATTTGTAGAACACTGAAGTATAAAACCCCCCACCTTACTAAGCAGAGCCTTTTCTAGAAGCCTAAATTGTGCATTTCTTATTCATGATACAATATTTCAGTCTTCCAGTTTTGTTTAGGAAACAAGTATGCTTCAGTGTAAGTAAGATTCAGTGTACAAAAACCATAACAGCCTGATTACGTGCCCTGAGCTGGTTTCCCTTTGGATATCCCTTTGAAAAGATGTGAACTTCATTGTCCGTAAAACTATTCATTATTTAACATCATGCTTGAAGAGCTATTCTGTATGGCAATGCTGCAGTTCATATAAACACAGAACTTCATACTCAGTGCTTATCTACTGCAAAGCTCTTTCCTATTTCCACAAGTGAAATAAACTTTACAAGAAGTCATTGTGTGTGTTTATATACTCCTGTTAACTATCTGTTTTAACTTCTGCCTTTAACTGTGAAACAACAGCAAAGAAAGAAAAAAAATATATTTAGGAGGTCCAACGGTATTAACTGTTTTGATAATCAGTCCTAACAACGCTGATCAGTTTTTCCTCTTCCATAATTGAGAAATACTATTTTTAAAATATGTTTCAGAGCAGTTTTCTTATGTCTAATAGAACCTTTACATATTTTTGTTACTAGTATAATCCTTGTATTGCTCTTTCAGGTCAGCTGGAAGTGATCATGGATCGCCGGCTTATGCAGGATGACAACCGTGGCCTTGGACAAGGTGTTCAAGATAACAAGATTACAGCTAATATCTTCCGACTTCTGCTGGAAAGAAGACATGGAACAGATGTGGTAGGATTCACTGCCTGAATTTTTTTTTTTTTTCCTAATTAATATATAAATATTTATTTCTGTTGCAGCAGCAATGAACTCAGTAAAGAAATTATTCCCTGAGCTGTAGAACTAAGGAAACGTATCTTCCAAGTCCAAGTTTTGTCCTCTTGCTTGCTTATTCTCTTCATAAAGACTTCATCTTTCACTATTCCTCACACAAATCCTGTGGCATCTGTGCTTCAATGTATGAATTTTGGTTGTAGAAGTCTCACTTTTTTTTTTTAATTCCTTTTTGTTTATCACACCTTTAAAAAATTGCTACTGAGCATGGGTACTGCTTCTTAACAATGTTAACTGAGTCTGAGCAAAGGTTGACAAATTAATACAGTTGAATGGGTAGAAAGAGAAAATCTCTTATAAATTTAATATTCTTAGGAAATAAGAATTAAGTGGAAATATTTAGATTCCAGACACAGGAACCTTATCAGTTCATTACGATTCCAGGAAAATTGAGACCGTTTTGTTTTAAGGGTTTTTTATACTTGCGTGAATCATCTCAGTTTGTCTTTTTGTGTCTTAGTCTTTTGAATAACTTCAGATTTTTTTGGTTCTTTGTATTTTCTCTCTTTGTTTTTTTTTCCTATCATTTTTGAGAAGGACAAAACAGGAAGTACATCTTCATACTGAGGCAGTAGAATTGTGGTGACAGCACTGAGTATATTTTAAAATCATTGCATAGCTAAAGATGAGAGGTTGTATACTGAGCTACTAATGAATATGCAGATAAATTGGAATTAATTCTGGTTTATAATGGATGTCATTAACCACTGTGAGAGGATGATAATATCAAGCTTAAAGCTAATTTTCACCACTTAATGATTGACAGTGTTTTTTTTCAGGTTGTACATGTCAGAATGATTTTCAAGTCCCCCATCATGTATAACACAGGCTGCATATTAACTGCATTTATCAGGTTATCCATGCTAACCTGAGCTCAGAAGCAGTCTGGCTTGGACAATAATGAGCATTGCACAGGTTAATCTGTCCTTACAAGAAGAAACCTGCAGAGAGATCTGTACTGCCACCAAAAATTCTTTAGTACCCAGGGTAATTCATGTTGTATTAAATTAGAATGTGAAACTGGTAAGTAAGAATTACTGGACATGGAAATCTATGCTTACATTATCAAATAGTTTCAAACAGCATAACTAGATCAAATCAGTTAGTGCCATGGTGCTTTCATGGACACAGTGTACAGTTTTGGTGTTTTCCATAGAACCATAAAATAACTCCCTGAAAGGTACCTCTGGAAGTCTTCCAATCCAGTTCCTGCTCAAAGCAGGTCTGTTTCTGTGTCAGAACAGACATCTGTTCAGACTGTAAACTTGATGTGATGGGTTGGATAGAGCATGTTTGGTGCCATACCTCCAGGGAAGCTTCTTGGTTACTTCCTTCTAATAGAGAACTGTTCTATACACACTGAAACTCCTCTGCAAACTAGAACTAGTGCCTGGTGAAGTGGGGGTGGCCATAAGTTTCATTTCAGAAAAGCACTGCTACTTCAAACCAAAACACTCTATCAGAAAATCTTCTTAGATTACCTCAATTAGAATAAAGGCAACCTAAATAACTCCAGGATTTTTGAGTTAGTGAAACATTTACATGTGCCTTTGCATATGTTTACCTGTTTGGGATAACAGGCAGGCATCACCTCAGTAGAGTAACAACGTATTTCCCTTTTTTTGTTAAAATCCTTTCTTTCCTACAGTTTTGAAAGATTCTTTGCAGGTTACTGAGAGAAGTGTAATCAGAAATATGAGGGAGGAGGCACAGCCAAAGGAAACATTTTCTTTCTAGTATTATGTCTGGAATTCCCCTTTCCTGTATTGAGTGTTCTAGAATTTTGTTTTTCAAAATTTATCTGAACATCTGTAACATTTTCTGATTCATGTTGCTGTTTCAGATATGTTAAAGTAAGGAAGGGTAGTAGCCTCCTTTCTGTTTTGTTAAATGTACAAACATGTTTTTTTAGTGCATTGTTACTCAGAAGGTACTTGTTATAATAGCTTAAAAATAGCCATGTCAGAAAAAATTATGGTGAAGTTATATGCAGTTTATATATGCGGTCGGCTACAGTGTGACTCATACACTGACCCTGATTTTGTTGTCAAGCCCTGTTTTATTATTGACTGGAGGAACCATAAAAGCCACTGGAGGAGAAACTTTTGATCACTTGACATCTTTGCCAGTACAAGATTTTTCTAATGTAAATTCCAAAATATTTCATTCTATCTTTTCTCAAAAACAGTTCTGAAGAACAGGAGATTTTCTGCTCTTTGAGAAACTTCCTCATAAAAGGAGACTATATGAAGTGTAAGATATACAGTTCTTTAAAATTAATTAAAATAAATGTGCATCACTGGTGAAATTACTGTGTATGTTTTTGTTTATGACAGTATCAACCAAAAGTTTATTTTCATTTATATCTCTGAAATACTTCCCCACCCTGAACAGTAAATTTTAATGTCAGAGTCAAACTACATAACTGTCACAAAGTGTAAGAGTCACCTGTCTGGTGGGTAGATAGAGGAGAATTCTTAGTAATTCTTAATAATTGGTAGCATACTTGGTCTGTATTCTAATAGGCTCCTAGACTACCTAGTTTTTGGCTCTTGAGTTCTAGTCCATCTAATCATTCTGATATTGCCTGATATTGTCTTCAGGTGGATGTATTTTGCTGAAGCTTTTTTTGGGTTCGTGTTTGTGGGGTTTTTGTGTGGGAGGGTTTGGGAGGAGGTGTTTGTTTTGTTTTCTGTTTGCTTGGATGTTGTTTCTTTTTTCCCTAAGCTGTATGCTACTAAAGGTTTATTCAGAATGACACTATTGTTCACTAAGTAAGCTGTGTATGTAGTAAGAGCTGGACAAATCTCATTTCACTTTACATTATGCTCTCCTAATTTATTGATAATTATGCCTCTCGGGCCTCAGATCTTTTTACTGTGTTTTGATACAATTTCTACATATGTCTTTTAATCCTAGCAGTTGTAACCAGTTCTGCTTATATGTTCATTTTGTCCTTGCAAATGATTTTTGGATCTGAATATCTCTTTGAATTCTCTTCTGATGTTAAACCTTCTTTTTCCTCAGATTGTTAAGCAAGAACTGAATACATTTCAGCTTTAAATTGAAGGGATTAATATTTAGCTAAGAATGAAACTGGGTACTGTTATCCATACTTGCCTGTCAAAATAGTAAATGCTTACTTTTGAAAATATAGACTGTTTTATATTTATTGTAAGTTTTAGAAAAACAAACATGAATACCTTCTTACTTTCTGGACACCAGCATGTTGTATTAGTATAAGAATATGAAAGAAATAGGATTTATAGGACATGGTAATACATTTATTTCGTCAGTGAGGTAGCTGGAGAAAAGATGTCATGCCAGGCATACACTTTCTTCTTCAGGTTCCTGTTTCATACCTTGCCTTGACTTGCTCTACTGATATAATTGGATTCATAGCCAGAATTCAATGGCTCAAATAGTTGCTATGTTTCGGGGGAGGTTGTTTAGCGAAACAATGATACAGGCAGTAAATAAAATCATAAATATGTGGGAAGGTAGTCAACCTCTCTTTCTTCCACTAAATACAAGTACTCTCTTTTTCTTATTAAATATCTGTCAGTATCCACTTTCTCTGAGAATGTGTGGTTAGTGATACAGCAACTTCTGCCTGATTATTCTGTTGCATTTGTCACTTCCTTGGTGTGCATATATATAATGCATGTCCGTGCCTCACATGGTAGCTATATTACTATATATTACATTGCTATGCTACATGTAACCACACCTTAACAAACATAATTATTTAATGTTTCAAAAAAGCAGAAACTTGACATTGCCTTAATTATTACCATTTAAAAGCTTTTTCAAGTGCATGTGTGACAAGTTCAGATATTCCAATATAATTTTCAGTTGTAATTACTACAGTAAACTTATCAAATACATGAAAGTCCTGAATGTTAAGGTTTTGAGGTTTGATAGTGAATGAAATAAAATATAGAATGAAATAAGAAAATTAGTCATTTCACTCTTCCCGTCACAGAGAAACCAATTCATCTTCTTTAGAACCTTACCTCATATATTTAGTAAAGGGGGAACACTAGTTTCTTGCTTCATTTGGAGACATTCAGGTATGTGCTACTTCTTTGCAGCTTTGCTTAAAACATTACATTTAAATTATTGTTACTGCTACTACTATATAGGTTATGCTATTATGTATTTTTTATGCAGGAACTTTGTGTCTGCTATTCAAGAATAATGTTTCCACCTCTTATTTATCTACAAATACTATCTGCTTTCAGGCAAGCACTGTGCTTTTTATATGTCAGGGCACCTTTTAGCATAATTTCCTTCAACTATATATATATATATTCTTTTTTTCTTTTTCTCTCTCTCTTTCTTTTTTTTTTTTTTTTTTAATGATACAGTGACAAAGATGTGTCTGCAGAAAGATTTTTAATAAAGACTGATTTGTCTGCAAGCTCCATTCATGTGTTACTGTGTTACTGTAGGGACTAAACATTTTCATCCTGCAGAAAGGCACCAGCAATTTGTAGCTGGCTCACAGCTGCCTCCACCTAGTTTCTGGGCTTTCAGCTGTCTCTTTTGTGTTGTTTTTCATTAAATTATGTACATCTCTGAACAATGAATCACTTTCCTAGGTTTGTTTTTATCTGTCTTCATTTGTGTGTACCTGTCTGCTAGTTCTGATTAAAAAGAATTTAACCTCAGTAGTATGCATAGTGTTCAAGCTTATTCTCTCCACTTATAGCTCATACAATTCACCAAAGCCAGGGGGTAGACTTCTTTAAGGTCTTTTCATGAGTTTATCTGAGCTGTTGCAGTTTAAGGTCTGAAATTAAAACTTTTCTGTGTAACCACTTTGATAAAGGACTACTCATTCCTCCTGCAAGTTCTGGCAGTAGGATTCTGATCCTTCCTAAAGGTAGAAGAAAGTCTGCAACTCCCCCTTCTTCTTCTTCTTATATTCTCTAATGAAATAACTCTCAAGGAACAGTCTTGTTGCACACTGAACAAGCAGTTTCCATCAGCAGCAAGAACTTTACATGAGGAATAGACTTTCAATGCCCTCTGCAGGGCAAAAGTTAACAGATATTATTGTGTAGATTTTATCATCAATTTACTTAACTACTTCCTCACCAAAACTCCAGAAAATTTCCGATCATGTTTTCTGCCATCATTGGGAACAGGATAAGCTCTTCCCAGTCATCAGGGAAAATCTAGCACCATGTCCCTTTAACAGAGCTAGCATGGGTTATTTATTTAGGTGTTAAGTCCCTCCTCCTGTGCCATTATTAATAATTACAAGCACTCTAAGAAGAATTAGAGGAGAAGAAATAAAATTGGAGAGTATCTAACTGAAGTCCAAATTACTATTATTATTCTTATTTTTATTACTTTTATTGTCAAAGAAAGCATATTAGGCTGTCTGTCTGTGTTTCTGATTGCTTTCATCCAACTATATTGGATGCATATTAACCAATCTCAGTAATTCTGGTGATGTGCTTATGGTCAGGGTGGCTAGATACTTTCTTCACCATCTGCACTCTTCCGTAGACCAACAAGTACCTGTTCTCCAAATGATCTCTTTATAGAACATGATTTCTATTATGGCATCTGATTAAAGACTAATTATATTAACTGCAAGGACCTGACAGTCACCAAAGGAAAAGTAATAGGTGGAGCAGTGGAGCACTAAGTGCTCCTGAGACCATGAAAGGGAGAAAATGAGATTGTTCCTGGTGTGAAACTGAACAAGATGGATCAGCAGAAATTACCTTAGTTTAAGAGAATTTTGGGACTTTTTTTTTATTTTCAAATAAGATGTTTGTTACGGGATGTTCAGTGGCAGTGACACAGGCGAGGAAAGAGAAGAATTGAGGAGTAATGAGTGTGAAAAATAAGGGGTAAAAGAAGCATAAAAGGGTGTGATCAGGACCAGTGCTTGATCACTACAGCTCATTGTGTATTATTAATATCTACTTTCTTTGCAAGTGCCCAGACTTTTCTGAATCTATGTGAGCCATTAGCCAACATCAGATAGCACTAGGAAACAGGTAGACTAAGAGGTCTGTTTGACAGCTGTTGAAGGGAGAGGGACCATTGGACTGGCTACCAGTTACTGGTCAGACATATATTTTCCGTGTATGCATGTAAAGAGCTAAAGCTGACAGGTAAGGGGCTAGCACCTGGAAGAATGCGAAATATGAGCTGATGAATCATTAGGAGGCCTAACAATCCAGAGCTGGATCTCAGAGGGGCTTAAAGTCCACACTGGTTTTTGAGGGATCAGTGGTTGTTAACTTACGAATCAAGAAAGTGAGGATCTTTAACCAGTGAACTCCAGACCTGATCACCTGGAGGTGATGGATTGTTTGGATTGTCTGTTCTTCTTGTGTTACCCAAGTGCTCTGCTTATGTGGCTTCTGGCAAAGGTGTTGCTCTCTGCTTATGTGTATGGCTGACCATGTTTTTCTGTACATGCCTAATGGGAATAATTCTCTGCCTTTCTCCTGATTGATGTTGGAGGCACAGAACCACAGTAGGATTCCAGTTATCAGCCTGGAATGAGAGGAGTCCCCTGGTGTTGGAGACTACCATATTTGGCTCTAGCAGACTGGGAAGAGTTCCTTCCGTGAATCCAAATTTCCCTAGATTTTGTTATCTGTAGCAATCCCAGGTTTCCTCACCTGCAGTCTTAGTGCCAGCTAAGAATGCAGAGGCAGTACAGAAAATCTGTTGTGATTTTAGTCATCAAATAAACATGCATTCTTGTGGAAATTTTATGGTGCCTCAGAATTTTCACTTTTTCTTCAAAACCCCCTTTAACCTAGTGTGGCAGACATGCATTTTCAGTGTAACACATCTCAAAGAAAAAATTAATAAGAAAACCTTGTGGTTCCTATCTAACATCACTGCAGGAAACCAGCAGCAAGTTCAGGCACAAATAGATGCAAACCTTGTTTCAGTGATAATTCATCTTCTAGATAAGGGTGACTTTAGGACTCAGAAAGAAGCTGCTTGGGCAATAAGCAACTTAATGATCAGCGGAAGAAAAGATCAAGTGCCTTACTTAATCCAGCAAAATGTAATCCCTCCCTTTTGCAATTTGCTGACAGTAAAAGATGCACAAGTTGTGCAAGTGATTCTGGATGGACTAAGTAACATATTAAGTTAATTGAAAGAAAATTTTCCATTCCCTGAAGAGATAATATCAAATTTACTCTGCTTAGATGAGTCCTCCTTTGCTGGTCACTTTAGTAGCTATCAAAAGACCCTCAGCATTCCAGATCATCATTCTCAATAAAGGATTTAGCACAAAAAAAGAAAAAAAAAATGAAAAATACTTTGATGTGCAAAAATGTACCATAACTGATGGATATGTCACTGTTGACAAAAATGTACAGATTAACAGTTCTAACCTTATATTTATCTAGGTTTTTACTCCCAGTATTTCAGGAAAGCTTGATGCTCTAGTGTAGCAGAAGATAATCTAGCATTGGTGTTCTAGTTTATAGCCTTTTTAAGATTTCAGGATACCTGTCTGTTCAGTACTCACATTTGTGGGAGTTATGTCTGGTTGCAACTCATCCAGCCTTTCCTAAAAGTCTAACTTGTTGCAGAGGATGTGCTTTTTTTTTAGAGATTACTTTAAGATTGCTCTGCAGAGCTTTGACATCTTAAATGTTCTGAATCCCACTGCTCAGAGAAGATCTTGCTATCACCTTATTTCATTTCCATTCAAATTTTCCTCTGAAACCACTAGCCATTTTTAAAGCTGCCTGAAGTGATGGTCAGTGCTTTCTTTGACAAGTGCTTACATGAACATTGCACTCTGGGACATTGAAGAGGAATTACTCAGCTTGGAAGAATTAATCCAATTTTCATCAGTGATTAATTGCTATTTTTTGTGTCATGGGTGTAAGACCCATTGTCTAACATCCTTCCCCTTTCCATCTCAAACTCACAAGGAGTTTTTACAGGGACAGAAAAATCTAGCTCCAGATATTGACCTCAGAAGAAAAGGAATGATTCATCCATATCAGGAGGACTTTGAGAACTTGTCAGATTTTGATTATTCTTTTTGTATTACAGTGTGCAACTTTGAATTAATTTAAAGCAACTGCATCTGATTTTCACTTGGTGAGATAACAGCCAGGCAGTCTTGCATGTAAAACCTGTAGCTACCTTGAAACCATTTACAGCTTTATGTCAATTTCATGAACCTGACTAATGTCAGTCCAAAATAAAATCTGAATTTCTCTTCTCAGTTTGGAGCTCTAGGGCAATGTGTGTATAGAATGTTATGCAGTTTTCTCACACTCTTCCTGTTTAGAGACTCCTCCTTCCTCAAGTGGGGAGCACTTTAGCTAAGGATTCAAGATGTTTGCATTTGGGGTAAAGTGTATGCAATCTTAAAGCTTAGGCATCTGCCCTTACCTGTCACTTATTTTTGTCATGCTGTAAAACTGAAGTTCACATCATCATTGGTGATGTTGTCTGCTGTTTATTTCTCAGCTATAAGCAGTCTAGCACAGTATTACAGAATCAGTTTCTCATGCAGAAGCAGCATTTTATCAAACATCTTGATTCATACAATCTCTGAATTGTAGAGAAAGAAACAAATTTTTCTTTCCATACTTGTCTTTAAGATTCTTTGACTCACCTTCTTGGTTATTTTCTGTTGCTAGTTTATGGTTAAGAGATATTTAAAAATATTGTCTCCATATATTTTGGGACTAAAGATACTCTGAAGTCTTTCACTCCACAGATTAGATTTCCAGCCCAGAAACATTTTTCTTTGAAGAGTGCTGCTTGAAGGTTCTCTGAACCTGTGAGAGGGAAAGTTGATATAAACTGTTTCCTCACAAAACATGAGAGAGAAGGAGAGACTTTTTCTTTCCAGGAATTAACTAAGTGGTTAGGTATCGAACTATTTTAGTCTACATCCCTTGATCTTGCAGGCCCATAATTCTCTCTGTTTCCAGATTTTATTTCAGTAAGCTAGCACCCAAAGTGAGTGTCCACATTTCAGCTTGTTTGAGCAGGTAGTTCAGGTGCCATTTGGGATTTACTGTTGTAATTAAATTTCTTTTGTGACTTTTTTTATAGTAGAAAAAAGTCTAGAGGAGGAGAAAATATTCAAGATATGGGATTTGATATACTGTCTGCCTCAGTTTCCTTCCATTTATATGGGAAATTCTAATGTTGAAAAGTTCATTGGCTTTTTGTTAGCTCAATTGATGTCCAGTTATCGACTGCTTCAGCTTTACTTTCTTCTCTACATTATTTTCTGTTTATTTCTTCTATTTGGTTACTAAGTGATTTCTGAAGAGTCTAATTAGTGTTTTTTCCCCCTAATTAAGGGAATCAGTTCCTCAATTTTGACTCTTTCCAGAAAACACTCTGAGTCTTTTCTTGGAGGGAGACTGACTTTTTTACAAAAAATAGTAATAATGATAGGAAAAGGGGGAATTGTTTTAAAATAGAGGAAGGGAGATTTAGGTTGGATATTAGGAAGAAACTCTTTACTCAGAGGATGAGGAGGCACTGAAATACTTTGCCCAGTGTAGGTATGCCCCAAACCTGGAAGTGTTCATGGCTAGTTTGGATGGGTCCCTGAGTAACCTGATCTAGGTAGGTAACATCCCTGCCAAAGGCAGAGCGGTCAGAACTTGAACATCTTTTCCAACCCAATCCTTTCTATTATTTCTGTGATTATCAGTAAAATAGCTCTTTTCTGATATAAGGGCACCTTTTATAAATGAGGCTATTCTTAGAAGTTGTTGCAGATTATAAGATAATGTTATACTGGAGTATGGTTTGTTTTTCCTCAAAAGAGAAAGTTTAGAATCATTCACCTTACTTTTGATGACAAGGAAAAATCCTAAATTATTTGTTTACATGTATTACAAAGCCATTCAGGGGGTTGTATTTCAACACAGACTATTTCCAATTGGATAAATGTATATTAATGTACTGTAAAGTAGTTAAAAAGGCAGTATTTGCTTCGATTAGAGCTCATTAAGCTGGCACATCATGATCTGGTATTCATCAGATTCTTGCCAGTACTTAATGTTTGTAAGGGTGCCAGAGGAGCTCCATTCATGCTTTGAGTGATAAATGCTGTCATTGAAGTTGAGGAAATAATGTCACTTTTGAGAGAACAGTACTTTATTAGATGGAGATTGTGGGACTACATCTTCTACTTAGCATCAGCAGGGTACTGCTGAAAGCCGTCCGCATAGTGAAGGTGTGTATAGAGTAATTGTTCTTCCAAATATAATGTTTGCATGCGCAAAGCCTTCTCATCTCTCTTTCCTGAGAGTCCTGCTTAAATTTTGGATCTTTAGGTTGAGAGGGGAAAGATGTACTCCAGTCCTTTCATGACTGTGATGTACTAGTGGGGAGTGTGATTTGAAATGTCCCTTCTCAGCCTTCTGTGATAATGTTGTCCTCGCAGTATTTGCAAAACCCTTTTTCCCTTGATCTCCTGGCAGCTTTTGACACTTTCTGTACTCTCCATTCCCCCTGCTATTACATAGACTCAGTGAATGACTGCACTTTTGTTAGTGCAATCATCCAAAATGGACTGCCGTTCCAGATGTAGGTACAGGACTCAAGATAAAATCTCCACCTAAGTCTTAGTTTCAAAGTGGATAATGCATGAGGACAATGTTTATGCCCATAATGTTTTACTATGGGGAGCAAAAATGAGCCAAGTTGAATCATGTCTGGTTCTAGCATTTGCTAGAGTCTTTCAAGGCTGTGTTTCTCTGCAATCCTCAGTTATTTCCAGAATCTAGGAATTGAGAAGCGGGTTTTCTGGTTCTGCTATGAGTTATCTGAGAATTTTGTCCCACTGCCCATATTCTCTTCCAACCACATTCTTTTTTAAAGTTTCCCATGATATTCTTTCCATCTTTCCTGGATTCTCAACTGCAATACAGCCTACTATATCTTTATATTAAATCCACCTTTTTTATTCTCATTGCTTCTGTTAGTCTTAGAGAAGGCTAAGGATTCAGACCTAGAAAATTGACCTTCCCTGTGCTATCCTTTCCTAGAGAAGACTGAGGATTCATCTGATACTTTTACCATGGGCAGTCTTTTACTTTTGTGTCAGATGATATGCAAACTTGCCTCCCATTTTTATTTACACTCTGGGGTTTAGGCAAAGTTTTGACTCATAGATGGCATACTTGTGTTTCTGTACACAGTAGTTTTCTGCACATATAACAGAAGCTTTCAGATATCATGTCTCTTCATCTCAGATTACCTTGGTGGCATTTTCTGAGGAACACTTGTTACTGAAATTATGAGGACATCTAAATGAATTCAGTTTGTTTTCAGCAAGTACTTTCTTTCAGGCATTAAGTTGCACTTAATAAAATGATTTTTCAATTACTCTTCACATAACAAATTGTGGCCCTTCTATAATATTTGGGATGTCTTACTGTGAGGATTTGCACATATATAAAGCATTTTTAAAAAAAGACAAGACAAAATGGAATGTTATTTCTGTGAAGGCTCACCCTTCTTTTTCTTTCCATCTTTTGGAATCCCTTAAATCTGAGAAATCTGGAGTTGAAGGCAACTGTGTTGGATATAGAACAGTCATTTCTTCCTTGGTCATGATAGCAGTGTATGCTAGGCTGAGGTTGAAAGCAGAGGAGGAAATGGCTGAACATGGATTCTGTTTAGGCAAAATTGCTGATCTCAAATGAGTATGAATACCCATTGTTTAAAATAAAAAAACTTATCTTGAATAACTGTTGTTCCTGGATGGTAGTTTTCTCTTCTGCTTGTTCTCAGGTAACATGCCTAGAACTAGGAACCATTTGCAAGGGCTTTTCCTGCATATTTTGTTTTAAATAGGATGAATAAATCATTTTTCTGATTCATGTGTGATTTGTGAGATATTTTAGGAGACCTGTTTTCAAGTTCTCAGATACAAGCAATCAACTCATTTTACAGGGGGAAAACAGATGGAATAATAATATCACGGCTAGGCTACGCGAACGAAGGTTGGAGAAGGGCTCTACCCACGCTTGCTACAAACGCACCGATAATAATAATAATAAAGAGAAATTACAATAAAATATTTTGACCGACTTTAGCACCTCAATGGCAACAGAGGCAACAGTGTTCCTCTTGGGGTCAAAAAGTGAATTCTGCTTTGAAATAAGATGGGTGTAGACATTTTCCATGTGGGTACAGCGTGCTTGCAGTCATTTAAACTGAAGACTTTCAGATTTAGCTGTATGTAGAGCAAGTTTGCTCATACTGTAATTCAAAAATAAGAAAATCATGACAATGAAGTTGACCAGTGATGCTGAACTTTTTAAGATTAAAAAAAAAAAAAAATCAAGGCTAACTGAGGAATTAGAAAACTCATGACTGATTAAAGATGCTGTAAAATGGCAGATGAAATTCAATATAAATAAATGTAGTGAGAAACGTGGAGGAGCAATCCTCTGCAACGATCAGCTGTTATCAGTTCTGTAAAGTAATTTGTGCGTCATAATAGGTATTTAAAAGTACTAACCTCAATGCTTAGTAGCTCCCAAAGAGGCAAAGTCTTAGTCGTTACTAAGAAAAGCACCAAGAATAAAACAGAATTTACCATCTTGTATTGATTCAACTCTGGCATATTTTCAATTGCTACACTGTCAGCTATACTTAATGCTGCTCCAGAGGTATAAATAAATATGCATACATGCATACACACTCCAAACCAGAAATTACTCTTAGTGGTTGTCTGTTATAAGCTGGAAAATAATTCTCCCCTTTGCTTAAAGTATCACTCATTTGTTTTTTATTTCCATTTTTTCTGCCTGTCATAAAGGGTAAGTTTAACAGTGCTTAAGATACTATGTTTTCAGTAACCTTTCTGTGAAGTTTTCATTAAATGTCACCTATTTAAACAAGCGGGGATTTATCTGACTAAGTATGCAAGGAAAAAGAAAAAAATAACAGCAAAACAAGTTTTCACCCAGTTCTATCTTATCTTCACTGACATTCCAAAACAGAAATTGCCTTTTTCAAGTTCTTTTGTTTTCTTTCCTTGGCTTCTATGGATCTTCAGCTAGTTGTTGTGAATATGTAGGATTTAGTAATTTCAGGTTTGTAAAGCAGCTTCTGCAGCTTTGTAAAACCACTGCAAACACAAAACTTGGGAAAGTACAAAACTTGGGAAATCTTGGGAGAGAGTCACTTCACTTCCTGCTGGCATGACATTGACATAAAAATTTGAAAAGGAATCTTTTGCAATGCACACCAAGACAAAGATGCCAGTTGTTATTTCTTCCAGTGAATAATTTGAAGAAGAAAGATTTAGAATAGAATAAAGGATTTAGTATACAAGTTAGCGAAAGTAAGAAATACAGGTCAGAAAATTAAGGTGGAAAAGGAAGCCTATGAAAGAATAGGGTTTTTTTTCTTCATATTTAAATAGATACTGAATAAATAGGAGCAACTTGCTAACGTAGTTGCTAGTTTCTTTCTCTAAACTACCTTGTTTATACATCAGGGTCTAACACAGAAAAGTGAGGAATGGTGTAAAATGAGGTGTCATCTAATCATAATTTTGAAAGATGTACTAATGGTGTGTAAAAACAAGAAGTATACCTAGTAATAGAAGAAAACTCTTGGACAATCAAAAGTTTCCAAAAGTAATTAAATAAGCAGTCTAAAAATTAAGATTTTCTAGGCAACAAATGGAATAATTTATAAAGTAAGTGGGTTTAAAAATTCAGATATCTTAACTGGATTCATTCTTTTGTATTTTGCAGAATGAAGAGAAGGCATCAGTCAGTTTTCCATCACTTCTTAGCCATATGACCTCTCTTTTCCTAAATCATCCTGTAATTCCAATGACAACAAATGCAGAGTCAGGTGTCCCAGAGATGATGAATATATTTTCTCCACTCATGTTGTCCATGCCTTGTGACATGCATATAGTCAATCTGAGGACAATCCAATCAAAGGTAAGGTCAAAATGCTGCTTTTGTGAGCAAAAATATGGTATAGCTTATTAATATAGACAATTTATTCTTGGGAAGTAATTTGTGGAAGGTTTTATGTGACATGGTAAACTGCTATGTGATAAATAGCTTTTGTTCTGCAAGAACTAGAGGCTTGTGTCTGACTAATATAGAATGCAGGGGTTGTTTTTTCACAACATAGGAATATGCATAGTGTAGTATTCTGTATATTTCATTGATTACTGACTGACAGCTCTTGAGCCCACAGCTTCACTTTGTCCACTGCAAAGTGAACATTTGCAGTAGTCATAGGAGAGGTGCATGTTGTTATAGATATAGAACAGTCCTTGTCCACAGCAGAAAATGCTTTGCAAATAATTTTGTAAATCTTTCCTCACTTTCTGCTTCCTTTCTCTGTCTTCCAAGAATTTGAATGATAAGTGTCATAATTCTGGTTAATTGACACAATGAATTTTTTTTCGGGGGGGGGGTGGGGGAAGAATATATATATATATACTTCTCCATTGCCTTAGCTGTGGAAGTTGATTTTCCATAATCCATTACAATTTCACATAAAAGGGTACCAAATTAAAATAAATTATTATTAAGATTTAAGGTAGAAATCAGAAAGAATATTGCTATTTATGTAAAATATCAGATCTTGTTTTGGAAGAGTCAAATCCTTTATGAATGTGACCTTTAAGGAATTTTTTTAATAGATCTCCAGTTAAGAAGTTTGACACAGTTTTACCTGGTATAATAAACTGGGCTTCATGATTTAAAACTGAGAACATTTGTTACTTTATACTAAACATAAATACATAATTTTGTTATGTTGCCTTAAATTTTTTGATTTAAAAAGAATTTAAATGTTTTTTTTCTTTCTATTCAAAATTTTAGCAGCATTGCCCTGGCATAGTGCTTATGAGAAAACCTAGAAATTTTATTTTTTTTCTATCTAAAAGCCTAACCAGAGGCTACATTTCAATTCTCAGAGATCAAAATCAAATCAAACTTTGGCAGCTCTTCCAAGAAAGCTAGTTAGAAGTTTGCTAGTCCAATGGTTAGGGTTTTTTTGCCATGTAACAGTGCTGCGAAGTTTTACAAGGTTAAGGATGTTGTTATTTATTGAAAATTGAGGAATTGGTTACAGAGTTTTGTGCAGTTTTTGAGCATGGTTGTGTTTAGAAGGTGTATTTGTTGTAAATTAAGTTCATCCTTGCTCAGACATGCCTTAGGCTAGCATGCTCTTGGTCTGATTTATGTAGAGATAAGAACAGGCAAGTTAAGGTAGATATGAAGTCTGTGAGACTTAGTTTTACACCTGCTTTGAAAATGGGTTAGAATAGCTATAATTTTTTGCTTGTGGTTGCTATGTGCATGATAAAAGGTGGAATACTATATCATAGACATAGTAAACTCTTTTTCTCAAGTTGTCATTGTGTGTTACTTTTATGTTTTAAATCTTCTGAATCTTAAGATAATATTTAATTTTAAAAATTTGAGAGATTAAATATTCATGCCATAATTTGAAATGCATACATGCATTTGTTATGCAGATTAGTAAAAGATAATTTAACTGTAATAGAGAAAGTGTTGATACCCATTACTGGCTTGTCATTTTTAATGTTAATTTACCCCATAGGAAGTCAGGCTTTTTTAGTCTGAATTTTAATGTTTCACTAATCTGATGTTTAGGCAGACAGTGTTATTTTCTGTGCATAAAATCTGCTTTTAAATGCAACACTGTCACATCAGTGACAATGAAAACCAAGTCAGCTGTCTCATAGGAGGAGAGGGAAACTAATTTTGTCACATCATCATTATTACCTTACTTCATGTAGAAAGTGGTATGACTGTTCCAACGAACAGGATAAAAAGTTGTTTAACTATCAATTCTATTAAATACGGTAAACTTTTTTTAAAAGCTTGACTGTAGACACCAGTCTTTAGTTAAAAACCTGATTTTGGGTGTTTACAAGCTAGTGTTCATGAAATCTTCTCAAACTGAGTTTTAGTCATGTTTTGTAAACTGTGCAAAATTTTTAATTGTCATTGTTTTACTGAAAAGTAGCTCATTTCAATTCCAAACACTATTGAATAAATTTTTACTATTTTAAATGGGGAACTTAAAACCACAAAGTTTATCAGTTTACCTTTTGTTACTATCTGAATGAGTACTTAATACTAAAAATTTGTCTCACTTTGAATCTATGTTGTACTGGGTTTCAAAGAATCTGATTCAGGCTGATCAAGATCTCCTTTATGAGAAGAAAACAATGGGGAAAAGTCTGTTAGGTTAAGACCTTTCATTTGGTACACCTTCAAGAACTAAAGCATCACAAAGTGTCTACTGCTCATTGGCATAGGTTTCTGAAGTGTCAGAAATGAACCTACCTAATGGCAGAAGCTTTAGTGAAAAAGCACCAGTGCAAAAGCAAGTAAAAAAGAAATAAGTAAGAGAAAAATAGCCTGAAGAACTGGCATGGCTTTGGATAGTGGCACAGCTACATTAATGTTAAGACTTAGAATTCTTAAGGATCTTCTTCATGCTGATCAATTCTATGATTCTATGAAGGGCATCTTGTGATGTGTCACTCATGCGGTGTGAAGTTGGTTTATATGTAAGTTCATCTAAAATGTGAAAAATTTTTTGCTGTTACTCCTGCTTTACAACAGGGTGTTGTTTTTTTTTGGTTTGGTTTGGGTTTTTTTAAGGTATAAGTGGCTCTACCACTGTATGATAATGATAATTTTATGAGGTCTAAAATATCTTTCTTACTTCTACTTTGTGAGTAATCTTTTATCTTGTTTATTTGTAGGTAGATACCGAACCATCTGATGAAGCTGCTCTGATTCTTCACAGGAAGGGATTTGACTGCAGATTTTCAAACAGAGACATGGGTCTGCTCTGTTCCACTACTCAGGGAAAGGTATACTGATATTTTATGGGCGACTTACCTTACAAGTATTGCAGAAACATTGATACTTTAGTCATATTGTAGGTGAGGATGAGGAATTTATTTCTCAAGAGTTACAGATTCAGGATGATGATAGAGTTTACCTTGAAAGCTGCTTTCCATTTGATAAAGTTGTGTATTTGCTGTTTTGTGGGAATGACCCTTTAACAATCAAAAAGTAAACTAGTTTTAATCTCATTAACTTCCTATGAATGAGTATTTCTCAGATAATTTCTAATAGTCTTTTAGAACTCTGTGAAGTAAAAGAAATCAAGTTACGTATTCTAAAGTGTATCTTTTGAAGAATACTAATATATCCACAAGTTATGTAACTGTTGCTTGGTATAGCATGTTCTTTTTCTGCCCATTCTTTCTTAAATGACCTACATTAGTATAAATATCAAAGTATTTTAAGATTTTTATAGAATTGATGTGATGTGTAAAACTATGAAATATAAATAATTTTTTCTGAAGATCATAGATGGAATGGAAGTTAATTAATCTGTAGAAATTTTGTAATAAAATTTTAAAATAGATTTGGGTTTTTCTTTAGGGAGGAAAGCAAATATTGTTTTAATAAGAAGATTTTTAATATTTCTAATAGTTTTTAATGTATTTAACTTCCTTTGAAATGTAGCAAGTGAATACTGCCTAAAAATTTCTGAATTAGTATATAGTATTTGATCTACGGTACTTAAAAATATTCATAGTCTTTGGTGGGAGAATTGCTGTGCTGGTACCTGTAAGGAGAGGTATCATTTGAAGATATAGATTGCCTTTTCTAAATGCAGTTCTTTGTTTGTTTTTGTGTGTGTGGTGTTTTGTTTGTTTGTTTGTTTGTTTTTGTTTCTTTCCCCTCCAGATAAAGGTGCATAAACTCTTTAACAAATTCAGGGTGGAAAGTCTTACACCCACATCTTTATCTTTGATGCATTCACCTCCAGATGCCAGAAATATAAGTGAAATAAATATGAGTTCTATGGAGATAAATACGTTCCGGATTCGGCTAAAATGAAATCTTGCTTTAATACTCAGATAGAGAAGAAGGATCTGCAATTATATCTCCTCTTAGTTTCACGTGCAATAAGAAGCACATTAATATTGTTCCGTCTTCTGGATGCTGTGAGAAAAAGATGCATTCTATAATTTTTTTTGACTACACAGTGAAAAGCCATGTTGCAAGCAACTTTTTTGTTTGTTCAGGTTTCCTCCCTCCCCCTCCTCCCTCCCCATAAAATAGGAACATCAGTGGGAGTTAATACAAGTGAAGACATTTCTAAGGATGTTAACCTCTCAACAGATTAAATCTCAGGTTAAATGCTAACTAATGATGCTTCTGGTGTTTTAAGTTTCATAAAGAGGGGATTGGATTTTAAACAGCCTTCTTTTGCTGATTCTTGATGAATTTACGTACAAATAACTCAGTGTAGAAAGTCCTGATGCAGCTTGGAAATAATAAGATAAAATATTCTTGTGTAGTAGCTAATGTCCAAATATTTACAATCATTTATATAAATGACAGTAATCTCAATTTATTCCACAATTAATTTCAATTTATTCAACACAAAGGGGATTATTAATTGTGGTAAAATGAAAGCCTGCAGTACTTGTGATAAGTGATGGTAGATTTTAATACTTCTACCATTCACCTGAGTTATGTAAATAGGATAACATGAAACTACAAAGTAATTTTGCAATGGAAATGTTTAATAAAACTCCCATTTTGTTACTTGACACACTGGGATATGTGCAATTATTCCATTACCGTGATGAGAAATGTCCATAATTATCATGAATACAAGATTTTTTATAAAACTCATTTAGATACTGATATTCTCCCAAATGAGTTTTCTATTTCAAGATTACCATATCAAAATAAATGTGCCTTATTTTTTGATATGTCTTGTTATAATTTTGGTGTCTGTGTTAATGTTTTTGGGGGAAAAGTAGTTTATATAATACTTAAGATGTGTATCTCCTATTTGACAATGCTGGCCACACTCTGATCTATGTACTCCTGCACCAAGTTTGTGCTATCTTATTCTGAACATTTTGACTATTTGAATGTATTAATATGATGTCATAACCTGAAACACAGACAAAAAAGAATTACCATAGAAGCTAAATTCAGCTGCTTTCCAGAAAACTGCAGCTTGATGCAGAGAGTTGATAGTAAGCAAGACATAGTTTGCAAACCCATCAAAACATGTGCTTGCATGTCACAGACTGTGGTGACCTGTTAATTCAGAATCATGTGCCTATATTTTAAACAACATTTTTCAAACTTGCAACCTCAGTTACATTGCCAGTGTTCATGTTACTGAAGAATGGAGATTTAATTTTGCTTTGTTTCATATTAATTCACATTTAGTACTTAAGACATCCAAGTGTGAAAAACATTTCCCTAGGTAGAGCTACTGTTAACAGTTAATATATATAAACAGTCACTTGAGTATGATCCCATTTTCTCATCTTCATTTATTTTCATAGCTCATTCTTCTATCTCTTGGTTATGCTTTACTTTTCCATACATTGTTGCTTTCTTCAATACTAATGCATGAAAAGTCATCATAATTGGTAAAAAGATATGCTAGCTCTAATATTGCCTCCTGTATTTAATTTCATCTCTGTTGTTTCACAATTGTATCAAATATCAAAGTCTATCAAATTATATCATGTAGCTTCAGGCTATCTTAAAAGAAAAGGAAAGTCATATTTGTGTTTCATGCATTGTCACAGCTTGGATCTCTGTTGGGATTGTATAGATTTTCCTACTTTATTCAATCTACTGTGTGTTTTGTAATATTGGGAATACTTAGTAGGATCTGGTGCAAGTTACATCAAGAATATAAGAACCACTAACCACAAATAGATCCAATAAATGGATGTTTTCATGCAATAAACATGTACTGTAACTTTTCTTAGATATAGTATTTGAAAATACTATTTTTTGTTGGAACTCAAAGCTTGGTAGATTTCCAGCAGAAATTTCTCATAACATTTATTTTGTTGCATCTTCAGAATTAAAATGCTTAAGGGACTTTTATGTGTTCTGTGCAAGAAAACATTCAAAATGTTATTTCAGTTTTGTTAGGCGGAAAAGTAAAATTTTAATGCAATAAAGTTTTAAAGTATTTTGCCTCTTGGAATTGCTTCAAAAGATTCTTCGTACAACATTCGATCTTTTCTTTTCTCATCACCTGTACAATCATGATGCCTGAATCTTCCTTAACCAGCAGATTTAATCTTTGTTCCTTTGTTTTGCATTTTTTTTGTGTAACAACAACTTTCAATTCAGGATCCTTTCCTGAAATACTTAAGTAAGCCAAAATTCCAGTCAAAGTCTCATGGTAAATTTTACTTTAATTTGCTCAGAATGTGGCTATCAGTGATGATGGGGTTTTGGGTTGTTGGTTTGGGTTTTTGCTGGTGTTTTTGTTTTTGTTTTTTTTTTCCCCAACAAGTCTTAATGAATTTTTATGCTGTATTTTTTTGAATTGGCCATCTAATTCAATTGTATTATCTTGGGGGTTTTTTTATACCTGCTGGGTTTGTAACTCCTGGTTAAGAGAGCCAAGCATCCTTTAAAACCATACCTTTAGTATGGTTTTAGAGACAATGATGTTTAAGAAATGGTTTAAAACCATGTAATTATTTTCCTACCAGAGTTGTACTTGTACTCCTTTTTTTTTTTTTTTTTTTTTTTTTTTTTTTTTTTTTTTTTTTTTTTTTTTTTTTTTTTTTTTTTTTTACATTCCATTATTGTAACTGTCTTTGGTTTACTTGCTCATATTGTCTGAAACAAACTGATTTCAGCTGAAGGATTTTGATATTTTCTCTTGGAAGGTTTTATATCTTATGGGGATATGTAAAATAAGATCTCTAATAAAAGGTAATTGTACTGTGAGATGTGGCCAGTGTCATTAATGCCTTGGCTGTAGGAAATTTAAATTTAAAAAGTTAAAAAAAAAAAAAAAAAAGAAAGAAAGAAACAAAACCACCTTATTTGAAAAGGCTCAAGTATCAGTAGCTTTTGAGAATGACAGTTATCTGTAGTGAGATGAACTCCTGATAAAAGACACAATCTATTCCATAGCCACCAAAGAAAAGAATATAGATGCTAACTTCTGGGATAAAAACAAGTGGCACTGCAGAGTGTGCAAAGGAAACTCTTTTGCAAAAGAAATGTTGCGCTGGCTTGCTAGAAAATAGTAGCACCTGTACAATTCCAGAATTTTCCTTTTTTTTACTTGAAATAGTATTTATCTTTGAAACAATTGGGAGTAATGGAGTGGAAGCTATTCTTGTAAATTAGGTAACATGCCATTAGAGGATAACAAGTCAAAATAACAGTTCAACTGTAATGAGTCTGAACACTTTAAAATAAATAACATAATGCTAATATAATGTACTGTAATTGCATATGGCAAGTTGAACAGGCATAGGTGCTTCACAGGTTTGCTTCCCGAAGTGCTGATGGAGCTTGAGCATAATGACTTGCAAAGACAATAAACTTCTAGTCAATGCCTGAAGCTGTTTGATGTTGGACTGGACAGTCTTAACTGTAAATATGAAAGTATACATATACACAGACTATGGAAATCCCTATAATTTTAAAACTGATGTTTCAAGATGAAAGTATAACATGTAACTGTAACAGGCGAAACAAAGGGTATGAGTCCAATTTAAAGCACCTGCATGTGTTCAAAATTAATAGTTATCTGTCTTGATTTTGTAATAAGAAATCAAAGGCTTTTTGAGAATGCCCACTACTGTGGCTTGGCTACCACAGTCCCTCTCAGATCAACTTGTTTACATCAGTAGCCAACAAAAAGCTGAGGCTGTTCAGCCTGGAGAATAAAAGGCTCGGGGATCTCATCACTGTATATGAATATATGAAAGGAGGAGGCAGAGAGGACAGAGCCGAGTTCATTTCAGTGATGTCTAGTGGCAGAGGCAACAGGCACAATCCAAAGCACAGGAAGTTCCTTCTGAAGCTCAGGAAACACATTTTCACTGTGAGGGTGACTGAGCACTGGCACAGGTTGCACATAGTTGTTGTTCAATCTCCATCCTTTGCAATACTCAAAAGCTGTCTACACATGGTCCTGGGCAACTGGCTCTAGGAGGTCTTCCCAACTCCAGCTACATTCTCTGGTTCTGCACAGCCTGTTCTCGTGAAGAGGAAGGAAGGCTTCATTGGATAACAAGAACTCATACAAGATTCAGATGTATGGTTGAAGATGGGAGGCCAATGATGATAGCTGAAAACTGAGAGAAGGAACAACTTTTTACTAGAAGTGTTGTTCCTGGATGTCTGTTCAGCACTGAAGATTTCCAGGGGGAAAAAAAAAAAGTGCAGAAATTGGCAAGTTTAAAGATTAATTTGGTCTTGCAGTTTAAAATGCCTAATGGAGACAAAATAGACCCTAAGTAAGCTATGCTCTCTGAATCACTTGCAGCAAAATAGACACAGCTCTGCAAACGGAAGATGATCTTTGTTCACAAAACACTTTGATAATGACAGTGAAAGGAAGTATTATCTGTGTTCTCTATATTTTGAATTATTTAAAACAGTAACCCATTCCAAGCTAAAATAAATATGAGTTTAATGGAAGCAATTCAGACAGACAGTGATTGTGTCAAAAGATTGAACACAGCTGTTGCAAACATTCTTAATGGAGCATGCTAGTAAAAGTCCTTCTCCCAGATAAAGAATTAAGGTTTGCACACCAAAAGGGATTTGTCTCTTTTGACAGTGACAAAATCAGTCCCACTGCTTTTTCTTGTATCTTAGAAAGTGAAATCTTGGCTAGTAGTGAAATGGCTTGGCTAGTAGACATGGGAAAGAAACTGTGAAAGCTCAAATGTAGGTGTAAGGCAAACTTACTCAAATGATTTTGACACCACAATCCACAGCCTATTCACCTAACTTGTCTCCAAATAATCAAAATGAGTTGTAAATTTCCATTTATCAAATATTGGACTTCTAATAGATAAGCCAGGATACTAATAATTACATTGAGCTGTGTTTTAATATAGCTAATAAATGTGTGATTGCTGCTAGGAAAGGTACCTTACAATTTGAGTTTGTGGAAGTTAATTTTTAAAGATACGGTTTATGCGAAACTCGTGATTTGCAGGCTGTTCATAGCTTTCCAGAGAGAACATGTGAAGCATAGCTGAAATGTAAAACCTATAGTTTGGAAGATTTTAGCCATTAAAGCTCATGCAGATGTGGATCAGAAATAGATCTGTGCTCATTTTCTGAATGTTTTTGACAACTAGTACCCCGGTGGTGGGGTATTTTATTTTTTTATATATAAAATGTGAAACAGTGGATCAAGTTAATTGCTAGTCCAGAGGGAAAAGCATTCCCTCCTTGATGCTTAAAAACATTCATTGGTGATGAATTTAAGTGGGGAGAACAAAAGAAGTCTTCCAATCCAGGGTTCAAGAAAAAAATATGTCTATGGTTCACTGACCTAACAAGTGTGTGATAGAGGTGTAAGTGTGAAGCAGGCACCGCCTAAGTAAACATAAATAGCCAAAAAAAAGAAGCAGCATTGACATCTCACTCCTCAGGGCTTTGTCAAAATCTGTATGAAATATTACAACACCCTTGTCATCTTCCTGTGTTTCAATTAAAAACATCAAGAAATGCCTCCCTCACCACACCCAAAACATATATATTTCATCCAGACTCCAAGAATGTCATGGTTTCTAAAATTTGACGATATAAGGCCTATAGAATTCCAGTTCTCTTATATGTTGCAAACTGTTATCAAAACATGGATTTTATTTGGCTTTCAAGTCCCGCTGTTTTCACATTGGCACTGCCTAAGTCATTAGGTGCCCAGAGCCTTGTGACTATGGCGACAGGCTGCAATTTGGATATGTGGGTCACAGAGTAAAGGGGTTGAAAAGGTGCTGGTTATGTTGTGATGGGAGGTGTGGAACTGTGGGTGATCAGGGTAGGAGTTTACAACTCCTCTAAAAATGAAAGCAGTCACTAATTCAATGCTGCCTTGCATTTGGACTAAGTTGGAAACTGAGATTAAAAGAATTTTTATCAATTGGAATTGATGCGCAGTAGTTTGGCACCGTTAGGTTTAATTTTATATTCTACTCTTGGCTTGAAAAGTAGGTACCGGCAAAGTAGGTAGCAAAGGGCAGAGGGAAAACCTTTTATTGTTAATGCCAGAGCTGTGACAATACAAAGTGATTTCTCTTGTATTGAATAATGCTTCAAACCATGTCTGAAAGCTCTGGAAAATAGCAATATATTTCCTGTGAAAAAGATTTGCTTTACTCTGGAAGATGAGATTTATGTCTATGCTCTAATGATTAGAAGAAATATAAATATTTGAATTTCTACTGATGGGAAAAAGGTATAGGATGTCATGCACTCTTTTTCAGATAAGGAGTCAATTTATGAAATATGGAAAATCAACAGGTGGAAATCTGTCCTAGAAATGCAGTTCACCTTCAAATCCATAAATTGTTTCTGATCACTGAGCTTGAATGTCAAAGGTAAAGTATTTGACCAGAGAGAGAAACACCAGATCACCAGAGCATGGCTCCACTGCTCATGAAAGGAAGAGGAAAGTTGTAAGATTATGTCATTATTTTAAATTGTTGGGCATTCTGCACTTCTAAAAACTTCAGTCAAAGTCGGACTGAATTAAACTGGGGAAAAGTGAAATTTGGCAGTGGAAAACGTGCAGATTATGAGTCCAGTTGAGCATTTAGCCAAGACCAACTAACTGGGAGAACAACAACGTGCATTGCTGTTAACATGTCTGTGACGTTGAATTGTACAAAAGGATTGACTCTTAGCAAATATAAAGAAAAGTTAATAGTGAATGCACATTTTTGCATCTGCTACAGACCAGGGGAGAAATGTGAACCTGTAGTTCCTTGGCAAAAAGAGAGATTAGGGATCTAAAAATACATACTATTTTAGGAAACATTCCATCTTATACAGATGTGGAGAGGACAGTGAGGATTGGCATGATGACTTTCATAAGCTAACTATATAAAGATGAGATCAGGATACAGCATCTGGTTGCCTAACAACAGCCAGCATCAATCTGGTAGGCAAACAGCAACATTTTTCAGAGCTGTTCAGCAGCAGACAACCCTAAAAACTCTTTTTTGGAGATCTTGGAAAGCACAAATGGATTTCTGTCATTTGAATAGTGTTTGGATCCAGCTCACAATGATAACTGTTTCAGCTTGAGTAGAGAAAATTTGACTATAGCTTTTCACAAGCCAAATGGAGAAGCCCTTTCCAAAAAGGGGTTATTTGATTTGTTTCACTCTCAGAAGAACAACCATTACAAACCCCTGTCTGAAAAAGGGAGATAAAAACCCGTAGCTATTCTGATCCTTGTAGCAAAACAGTGTCTAAATTGCATGTAGATCTCAAAGTTTTATTTAAATGTCTTCAATAAAGTCTGATTAAGACGATTTCAAATACAAGGGCAATGCTACTGAAATCTGAGGAAGTGCTACAAAAATTTGTACCTGAGAACTCAAACAGAAAAGACATAAAAAGCAGATTTCAAACCCACAATCTTCCTCAGTTTTGTTTTGAATGATGGCTTAAACTGGTGGCTGAAGCTGGAAAGAGCTTAGTTTAATCTCTATCAGGTATTTGAATGTTTCATCTTGATTAAAATTATAAGTTTGTTTTTACCATCAAATTTCCATGGAAATAATTTAGTTAGATATATTGTTTGAAGTCATTGGAATTTTGAAAATTAGAAGTGAGACCTTGAAAATTAGAAGTGAGACCTTGAACGTGTGTCCCTATGCTATAAGGGACTAGTGCATGAGGCAGAGGATGTGTTTTGATGTGTTTATGGCACATTGAGCTGAAAAGGAGAAGTATTAAAAGTACTAAGTAGTGTCATGCAGGAACATATTCCATAGCAGCAACCACACATACCAGTGTGGGAAGGCAAACTCTAGCCAAAGAAGGCTAGTTTCTCTCTTGATTTTCTGCTTTCAAGGAGAATAAATAGCTCTTCTTCAGAGTGACTCAGAGAATTCTGCTCTTAGGTTCACTGAAACATTCCTTGCACAGCCTTTTCTCATATTTATATACATTTTTCATAGGGAGATTAATCACTTCGGGCTCAGCTTTATCTGTTGGAGTATCATCTCACATCAAGAGATCAAACAGGTTCGACACAGTAGTCCTTGAGTCAAAAGATCATAAAAAGAATTTGAAAGTAATGAACAAAAGGATATAACAGGATATAAAGACAAAAGTCAAAAAGATAAATTTTTGGAGGCTGTTATATAACAATTTAGTGTCAGGGAGAACTGTAAGAGCAGTGCTAGAATACAGTCTGTATTGACTAATTGTATGTATGTACCTTCTTGCACACAAGAATGAGCTGTGGCTGAAAGTTATTGCAATGACTTTTTCTCTCTCTGTGAACACAGCTTTCATCTTGCAGCAGAACAGAATAACAATTTTTCATTATATGTTTGGTTTATTAAAGCATGGGAGCATCTCACTGATTATCACTGAGAATAGTAAGTAGAGTAGAAACAAATAACTCAAGAGTTCCAGCTTTTAAATTAAAACACTTTCAGACTTTCCAATGTTGTCTGAGTATTGAATGTCTTATACATACAGAATATAGTGTTTGAAAGTATTTAATGTGTTTGAAAGTGTTCTGCAAATATTGATTACAGTACAGGATCATTGCATCTACGCTCTTTCAAAAGCTTTTTCAAATGTATGAAATCTTCTTTTAAAATAACAAAGGGAAAGAACACAATTAAAAATCCTGTGACTACTAGAGTATTCAGTGAAGTGATTACCATGATCTTTTTTCAGTTTATGGTTTTGTATACTATAGTGTGCAGGGACATAGATTTTTGGTTTGGATTTTGAATTGCAGGCAGTAATTTTATTTAGCACATTTTCTCACCATAAAATAAAAAGACAACTCTTCATAGTGGATGATTGTTTGAAAATGAAAAATTGAAAGATCTGATTTTTATGTAATACCTGAACACTGTTCCACATTCTTAAAAGTTATAGTATCTTTAGATTAATTAATGCACAAATCAGTTTAAATATGTTTTCCTTTTAATTTATCTAAATTCATCCATAATTTAGGCATTGAATCAAGGATATTGCACCTCCAGTCTAGACTTCTATTATTGTCATATATATAGTAGAATATAGAAAACATGAACATTCACATCTCATTCCTGTTGCCATGACAGTGGCTTTGGTCCCTGCTTTGTGCTTAGAAAAGGTTGCTTTCTTTCTCCAAGCCTGATGCTAAGCTTGCTCCAAATTTCTTATGTGAAGAAAGATAAGGCTAATAGAAGACTAACAGCAAACAAGATAAGAAGACTTGTGTGATTGTAAGTATGCCTTCGAATACAATTGAGAAAAAGTTATGAATACAGGATTTCTTTAAACATAGGCCTACACATGGCCAAATTTGTATGACTGGACATCTCTTTTGTAAAAAGAACAATATAGTTTGGGGGAGGGTGTGAGAATTTTGATACAGTTGTCACCATAATTTAAAATGTTATGAGATTTGTGTCTGAAGCCAGCAGGCCAAAATAAAGTGTCATTTACATTCCTGAAACTCTAAAGTCAGTGTCCTCATGTTTGACACTTCAGACAGTAGAGAGATTTGCTATTCCAGCTCATTTTCTGCATTGCTCCCTGTTTAAACCCTTGTGTTCAACTATACAAGCAATCTTCCAGAGCAGTGGCATCATCACTGCATATGAAAAACCATGTCTTGAATTATTCCCCGGATATTTGCTCCAGGGCTGTAAATGCAATTGTGAATTTCGGACAAAAAGTGTCACCATTTCTACTTTGTTGTGTTAAGGTTCTTTAATTCAGTGTCCTCTTCCTTTTAGCTAGTAGTATAATATTTTGCTAACAGAAATCTCTGAGTCTTCTCAATAGTAGCATTCAGTATATTCAGTACATTATTACAGCCATTTCAGTAGTAAATAACAGGGATTCTTGCAGATATGGACCACATACACATCTCGCTTGTTACCAGTTATGCTACTAGTATTTGCATGCCTGGTTTTCTAACCTTTTATTATCACTTGGCAAAACTTTCCTGAGAAAGCTGTGCAGGTTGAACAGCCTATGTAAAAAAATTCATCTAACTTAGATGCATCCTAGAAATTGAGATTTAAGAATAATAATCGGTGCTTGCAGATATCACAGTGACATGTTGTTGGATTCACAGAGGGTATGCAGTATAAAAGCAACACCATTAACCTTCTGTTCACATCCAGTAAAAATAGAAGAATCTAGCTTCCAAATCACTTTAATATTGCTGTATTTGACTTTCTAGATGTGAAAATGCAGCTAAAAGCGAAAGTTTGCAATAATAAAGCCAGAAAGGCCTTAAGCCTTGTGATTATAGCCACTTGCATTATAACAAGTTAGTTTTGGTTCGAAGGAAGTTGGGAGCATTTAGCACATCCATGCAGTGTGCTGCAAATATCTCTGTCATTTTCTGTGTTGGAAAAATGGTGTATTGGGATGGCTAGTTATATTTTTCTCTACAAATTAAGTCTGATATAATCTATTTCAGACTGTAGAATGGGAACATGCTGCCCCTCAAATAAATGAGATGCTGACAGTGTTGTTCTTTAATATGAACTAAATTTCATATTTATATATATTCATATATATAAACTTCTAAGTTTAGACCATATTTGGTACCTCTCACAGCTCCTGTTCTTTCAAGATGATGCAGCCTGCATTGCTGACTTTGCTGCATGTAGTGTAAAACTGCTTGTGTGTTGACATTGTCAGCTGTGCTAGAGATTGCGGGTCATTATGCAAATAGCCTGTGGAGAATAAATGTGCTTTTTGTTGTCCTAAACGGCATACATTGTGGGAGTTTTTTTGTGAGAAGCCTCAGATTGCTGTTCAGAGGGCTCCTTCAATTTGATATTCACATCAGTCAGTATTAAGTATATATTGTAAATGTTCACCGATTTCAACTAGACCTTTGTGATTTTAGGATTCTCTAGCTGAAGATTGACAAGATGGTCAGATGGTCTGAACTGGTCTTGAAAGAGATATGTGATCTTGTAATTCCAGATGCCTGCTGGAGTTTCTAGGAATTCAGAGGTGGCTACTCTTAACTTTAAGGGCTTAGGGTAAGTAAACTGCAAACCCCTACAATTAATTTTAGCCACGCCATAAACTTAATTCTTGCTATTCATGCTGTTTTTCTATGTGCTTCACAATGAGTTTAATTCTGCTAATCTCCTTTATGAATGCTAAAAGAAATCATAGTATAAAACAGATGTAGGGTTTTCCCAAGGAACACTTTTTAGTCAGAAACTAGTATTTTTTCCATCAAATCATTCTGTTATCATTAGATTCAGGATATATTTCAAGATAATATGCAGAAGTAATTTTAATACAATTAGTATAGTTATCAAATAAATATTATTATATGATTATTAATTTATAGATCAACAAGGTAACAGAAATGCTCCACTTTGGGGAGGTTGGTTTCTAATGAGCCACTAGTGTTAGAAGAAAGGGTACTAGATTGTGAATTTTAAGAAAGGTTCCTCCTGTATATGTCAATACAATACCACCTCTATTCCAGTATACAAAACTCCTCTCTGTCAGCCTATCTGGTACCAGAAAGCCA
Source organism: Empidonax traillii (assembly GCF_003031625.1). Lineage (NCBI taxonomy): Eukaryota > Metazoa > Chordata > Aves > Passeriformes > Tyrannidae > Empidonax > Empidonax traillii. The sequence goes on from NW_020955268.1 coordinate 1,080,752, forward strand.
ACTATACAGAATTTGGAAAGCTCTGATGATTTTGCAGATTTAATTTCCTTTTCTCTTTCTTAGAATATCCCCTTTTTTAAAAGCAGAATATCTTATGACTCTGCAGAACCACATGTATATTGACATGTGTTGCAAACCTGGTATTTTTTATTGCCTTTGTAAATAATATCTATTAATATTAAGCTTTTACACAGCGGAACTTAATTTTTTTTTTACAGTGTAAGTTAGAATATTGCCTGTTGTAGATGACAAACTTGCAAATTTTCCTGTATTTAGATGAATATACAGAGGAGATACTTGTCTTGTGCATACTTCCCTGGGATTGAAGTTTCAAAATACGTAAAATTTAAAAATGTATAAAAGTACCTGGGTATCCCCACTTCATTTTGTCTTGTGGCTGTTGAAAACAATGAAACATGAAAAATTATGGGAGCTGGGTTGGAAATAGCAGTTTGTTGTATGGCTTTGGAAGGTTTTAATTAAATGTTGAGATATTACTGAAAACTCTGTTCTGTGACAATTTGTGTTAGCCAGCAGCGTGGTGATGGAGCAGTGTAGTAAGTAGCACTTATATTAGAAAATGAATGTAAGCTAAAATAAATTTATACATGTATTATACTTGTATGTATTTACCATGAGACTGCTCTCTTCAGCAGCACAAGCATGCTTTGGCTATCACCTATACTCTGATTTTAGCTGGTATGTCATGGATTCCTGGGATTTGCACTTGTTCCCTAGCTATGCAATTTGGGTAGAATGTTTGTTGTAGGTTTCTGAATGTCTGCATTTGGCATGATGACAGAAACTGATGGTGGGATATTAAGATATATAATGGATAATTCTCAGTTATCTTCTTTTAGGCTGGTGAGTTGAGTTCTTTCGCTGTAGGTAAAAGTGACAAAATATAGCTAAGCTCTGGTGCCAAAGGAAGCCCACCCAGAAAGGCCTAGGGTTCATAACTCACCTTTGTTGTTCACTTTGACAGTCTGCTTGAGTTGTGGTGATAAAGCTAACTCTCTATTTCACTAAAAGTTGAATGACTCATTCTAGTGGCATTCTCTAATGTTGCTAATGAACACAGTTGATCCTGACTTGTGGGGGCATGACTAACCCCTAAAAGTGAGCTGCTACATATCAGCCTGGTATCAACTGCCTAGATGGCTGATCTGCTTCATTCTATAGAGTTTGCATAATTTAAAATTGTCCGCTTTTACAGTGACATCTTTTAGTTCTCTTTAAATGTTTGTTTGGAACTCTGTCATCAGTATTACAACTGATAACACACTTTTTTTTGCCTTCTTCAGATTTTCCTCATTCATAACTGCTGTTTCTTGGCTTTCTTTTTCCACAGTTTTATACTTGGCACCAGACTCTCCTAATAGATCAGATCAACAAGATGACAAAGCTATTGAGGAGATGTTAATTAGCGTCATCAGGTGCCTGTTCTTTTTGCCACAAAAACGCTTCTGGAAATTTTTTAGGAGACTGAGAGAAATCCATAACTCCTAACAAATGTGGTTTAAAACCAGTAAGTCATAGTTACTCCAGGATGAGAGTGTAAAAGTCTCTGCTCAATAATATCAGTACACTTGTACCCATAGCACAAATGTATATAAATGGATACAAATACAAGGTATGGTATATTTTAAAGGTAAGAACAAGGTACGAAGATTTTAAATGAGAGACTGTTATATATTTATCCTCCTATTCCCTGGAAGTCTTACCAAGTGTAAGATCTTCAGATCTTACAACAAGTGTTCATGCATTTGTCTAGTCCGTTATAAGAGCTGCCACAGCAGCCAACCTCTCCTCCTTTAAAAAACAAAAAAGTATTTCATTAGTCTTTCTGTTCTATTATATCACCACCCTTGCCCTTTCATAGGATTTTCTGTTAGTTCTTAATTTCCAATGAGATGTGAAGAAATTACTTTGGTTTATTTTTCCTCTTCTTTTTTCCCTACTTCTTTCAAGCTCTGTGTCTATTTGTCATTAGACTAAACTCGTATGTTCGAAAAGAAAACACCCTAGTACCAAATTAATCATATTCAGAAATTATTCCAGGGCAGTTCTATTTCTGTTAAATTTGTGACTGGTTATTTCTGAGTTCGTCTTTTTAGACTCATAAATAAGCAATACTACTTCCCTATGATTGATCTATAATCTAGCAAAATGTATCTGCTAATGTTTTTGTAGGCACCTAAACTAGTAATTAGTCCTAGGAAAAGATTTGAAAGAAAAGAGAGGACCATACCTTATTTGTGGTATGAAACATTCATTAGTTTTCCCAAAGGCTTACTGCATAATTCATGTCAATATTTGCATCACATGATGAACAGAGAGACTGCAAAGCTGATGGTTGTTATGATACTACACTTACTTCTCTGTATGCAGATTAAAATTTAATTCAATTGATCTCTTCTGATTGTAATGTTTAAAAGATTTTCATTTCAACTAGGTTTTGTGGTATAAGCAGTTCTCTGTTTTGTCTTGAAGGGCAAAACACCCTTCCATATTTTTTCTGATTTAGTGTTATTCCTGTGGTATCAAATATTTCTGACTTAACTGTTCTCTCTTTTCTGTAGCTTCAGGCCTTCATGAAGATTAAAATCCAGTGAATATTTCCATAGTCTTTGGGTCTTTTCCATGAAATAACTCTGGAATTTGAGATGACATTTTGTCCAGATTTTAACTAATCTATTAACAAATGTTAGTAGACCAGATACTTCAACCTTAACTTATACTCCCCTTAAAACCTGATACTTCCCTTAAAATTATCTTCTCTATTGACATGCAAATAACGTTAATCAGAAACTTGTCTTTCATTTTGGATATATATATCTACTGAAGTTTTTTCTATATTTTTATGGATTTGCATTCTTTTGGCACCAAACATACTATACAGGATGAGGCATTTCAATAAATATACCAGAGACAAGACAGGACAAATGGACTGGATAATGAATTTCAGAGTATGGAAAGTTATATATATATATATATATATATATATATATATATACAAAATTATGGGCTCTAAATTAGCTGTTACTAAGAAAATTGCTTGCATTTCTCTGAAAATGTCGGATCCAGTTCTGAGCAGTAGGCAGGAATAAAATCACAGCATTGGATTTTATTGTTAGAAGGAGATACAAGGAAAAAACCCCAACACTCGAGACATACCAGAAAATACTGTTGAGAATTTGCACAAAAAACCCAGTAAGGGTCTGTCCTGAATGTAGGCTTAAGTACTAATTATTTCATGTTTAAAAGTCTACAGCAGAACTACTAAAACTAATGGATCCCTAACAGCGATGGTTAGAGTGGCTTCCATGTGAAGAAAGAGTAAAAAGCTGGGACTCCTCAACACAGAATAGAAAATGAAGAAGTAACTTCACGAAGTTCTGGAAATCCCTAAGCCATTTATTTTTGAAAGATCGGAGAGTAAAGCTGGTTAAGGGTCTTTTTATAAGGTCCTGTAGTAGTGCTCTTCTTAAAAATAATATATTGACCACTGTTTGTTACACTGCATACACTCCAAATTTGACCAATCTGATAAATTATTATGCAAAATTGTTTACGCAAGATGTAAAACATGTATTCCTCTTCCTAGACCACTGTATGACTATTCTTACCAATAGCACCAATTTATGTAGAATTATGCAGAATAATTTTCAGGCAAAAGAAATGGTGGTTGTAGGAAAATAGGCAAAATTCAGATACACAGATAAAAATTTATGAATAAGCATAATGTCCCTTTTATGTATAAAGAAAGACTGCATGTGGTCTCTTTGCATCACTACTAAAATACATTCTAATGACTCAATAGGTGAATCACTAAAAAAATTGCTTTGTTACTTAGGAATAGAGAATTAAAGACATTTTTAACATGCATGATATAGTATAACTTAATCACAGAATTATAAAATGCCCTGGGTTGGAAGGGACTCTAAATGACCATCAAGTTCCAACCCTCCTGCCACGAGCAAGGACACCATCCTGAGGTTGCTCAGAGGCCCATACAACCTGACCTTGAACCCTTCCAGGGCATCTACAACTTCTATGGGCAACCTATTCCAATGCCTCACCACCTTCTCACTGTTGGCAAAAACTTAAAAATTAAGTTGTGTAGAGTAATCAACTTGTGTGTCCCATCATTCAAGCTCACACAATTAATTGCCCACTGTAATTTGGAATAAGTGCACAGAATAGTTTCCAAATCAGACGTATGAGTCTTGGTACACCTGAATCTTTAGTGTAAAGAAGAAAAATACCTGAAAAATATAGAGAAAAAAGATTTGTGATTATTTTTAAAGCCTGAAAGTGAAGAAGCCATAACTCTTTCCACTGCTGTTTCTGATTATTCATAATTTTAAACTTGGAAGCTTGGAAACTATCATCTGAAAAACTAGAAAATGTTTTTCCTGTGTCCTCAGAGATCACCCAACTTTTAACTTTGGCAGCAGAGGCAGTTTAGACTCTAATGCAGGATTTCTTCCCTGTTCTTTGCTTTGGCATGAGTGTCTTCCCTTAACTTGTCTGTGGGTCATAAGCCAGGACACCCATGCTCTTTATTCCCCTTTGACCTGAAATCCATGCATGTTCCCATTCTTTAACGGGTGTGTCTGGTGTGTAAACAGGGACAACTAAGTAACTGAATTTATTCACTTGATACAGATATCTGGTCATCTCAAGATAAGGACAGCAAGAGACCTTTGGGAAAGCAAATGAAACAAAATGAAATTAAAGCCTTCCCAGGATATTCATGAGCCTTCCCAAAACAGTCATCAGGTTTGTGTCCTGCTCTCTTTCTCTATGTGAGTGCTTGGGAAGAATGGTGACACAGAGTGGGCCAAAAGACCAACTGTTTTGGCAGCACCATATTATCACGTAATGAAAAGAAATCCATATGGTCTTTTATATATTTTAGCTGGAATGTAGCCATGACTTGATAAAGCAGAGATACGTGGTACTGGTACATTGCAAGAGAATACTCCTACTCTGTTTGCCAAGGTCATAGATGAAAATATTTAAATACCATCAGTTTTAAACCCAGTATTTGGAAAATTACCTGTTTGGCTTTCTCCACAAAACTAGTTCTTTCATCAGAGATCATTGCCATTTCCCTTTCATGCAATTCCTCAACCATTTTTAAAGTTTCATGTATTAATTGCTCATGCTCACTAATATTGTGAACTTTCAAGCTGTTTGATTTCATCAGTAATATATGCTTATACACTTATAATTATTTTTTTGTTCCCAAATCATGAGAAAAGCTTCTTTGTAAACCACAAGACTCCTATGATGCCTAAGCACACATGTCAAGGGATTTAACTAAACTTAATATGACCCATTAATAATAGCTAAGAAAATGTAACAGTCAAGTAAAAAAATAGAAAAGAAAAAAAATGTTCCCCCCCCCATTATTTAAATTAGAGGAAATTCACATAATATAGTTCATTATGGTTAATGAAATTGTCTGCTTGCCAAAATGTAGTCAAGGTTGGGGATTGGGAAATTGAAAGCTCAATGCTTAGAACATTTGAATACTTCTGTGGGTAAACTTGAGCGAATAGAATTGAATCTCTTCCATCCTCCTGCTGGCACGTGATGCTCTGCTGTGTCTTGGGGCACAAAACAAAGCTGGTACAGGAAAGAGAGGTGGATTCCAGTGAAATTTCACTTCATCCAGTGAAACAAACCTATGGCATTGGAGCATGAAAAAAAATGGTACAAAGGACTGAATTGATCCTAGTAGGCTTGAAGGGATTTGGATAGTACAGATCTGGGGAAAAGATCCTTTCAAAATTAGTACAATAGGTGTGAATTTATGCTATTTCTTAGTTACTGTCTTAGCAGCTATATTATAGCTCTGCAACTGGTCAGCAATCTATGTTTGGGTTGATGAGAATCTGCAGACTCTGTGCAGTTGATTTTAAAATAAGCATTTGATACTGTTTATATGATTCCTTGCACATTTATCTGTTCATTTTGATTTACAGCCCCAGAAGACTTAATATGATTTTTGTGTTTGATAACCCTTTTACTAAAGATTTGTTGAAAATCTATGGAAGGTAAATGCAAAAGCTTCAACTATATTCTGAATGAGTATATACTTCTGATCTGTACTTTATAGAATAAAATTCCCTTGAAAAAATGTAAATCTTGAACTAGGGCACTGACAAAGCGTGAATTTTGCTACATACCACCCAAAAGTCCTGGAGGTGAAGTTCAGATACATGTCAAGTAATTGTATGGCACAGGTATTGTGTTACTTGGTTAAAATATACCCCTGTAGCAAATAAACAGATCACAGACCTTTACATCTATTCTTTTTGTGTGCCTTCTACAGAGAAATAATCCTTTGTTGTTGGTTTTCTATCCCTTTTTGCCAAAAGCTCAGAGCTTCTGGCCTAGGTGGTATGTTTTAAGTTACTGTAATGCATCAAATGGAACACAATTCCTACAACCAGAAAGGAAAAATTTCATATTGATGGAGATGTTTGCTTGGGTTTTTTTATTCACAGGAAGCAGAGTAGCGATCTGCATGTTTATAAATAAAACTGATTTCTGTGTGCTGCTGAGGAGAAGCAGAACAGCTGCCACACAGGTTTTGAAAATATCACCATTTGATAAATGTGCAACATAAACACCATGACTTCAACAAAATTACCTTTAATTTTCCCATAACAAGAAAAGAACAAGTTCAAGACTGGTTATACATTAAACAATCAATTCATGGAGACCAATTGAAAAGGGGGAGACCTTGCAAATGAAAGTCATACAAAAAAGGAACCAGATTAATCTTTTTATTAATGTTTCTGTTCAATATAATTCAAATTTTTGTCATTCATTCATTTAATAAAGAACTGCAATTCCCAGTCTGAAATCTATGGAATAATGGATGGCTTTATGTTAAAAACTAAACACAAAAAATATAATTTTCTGTGCTCAAATCTATAAATACATAGAGATGCAGTTACAAGCAACACCATGTCAGCACCTTTGCAGCTTTGGCTGGTGGTTGTGCAGTTTGTGCTGAACAACACCTTGAAAATGAGGAGTTCTGTACATGAATGGAAGTCTTCAAATCAGCGTGCAAGTTATTGGCTAAATCTTAACTGAATGCTTAGTAGGAGGAATGTGTAGGAGGTTGGTTGCATCTTAGCTTTCAGAAAGAGTGATCATTTTTTATTAAGAGTTAGACAAACTGTATTTCTTTTAAGGTTTGAACAGAAAAGCACTTTATGTTCTGTTGCAATTAATACAATCTAATTTTAAAATGGGAATCCTAACTCTAAAAGTTTAATAATATTTTGTGCGGAACGGAAAAACTATTTAAAAGCAGAGATGTTTTACATTAAATAATGTGCTTGCACAAAAAAATTATATTTTTACAGAGAAACTTGATGAAAAAACCCTAATTATTTCTCATGGACTATTTTATAAGATCAGACATATTGCCTGATAAAGACACGTGAACCTAATTTTATCTATTTTGTGTAAAGGAGTTCCCTTAGCAGAGAGAGTCAGTGGCTTTCTAACCCCCAAAATAAGTGTGATTTAAAAAGATATCATGGTATACTCAACGTTATTTCACTGACATGAAGAGATACAAAACAGTTTACTGATACAGATAAAGCACAAGTTTGATGCAATGCGTAATTCTGAAGTGATCAAATAGTCTTTCTGTGGAGTTTTTCTAACAATGGGTAAGGAGATTAATTCTTCCAGTCTTACATTTGCATTGCTTTGGGGAATATGAGAAAGGGATATGGAGGCAACAGCCATCAAAGGCAAGACCAGAGTGCTGCCACAGTCTTTCCCCTGACATATTTTCTCTTCATGAATGTACTGACATGGGCTGCTGCTGTCCCAGGTGATGCTGCACCCTGCAGGGAGGAAGCCTGAGAAATTCCTGACAACTTTAGTGCACACACTAAAACTGTAGCACCAGCTGGAATCACTGCCTGAAGATGGTATCTTGTTGTTCGCTACCCATTTTGAAGTTATAGGGTTTCTACTACAGGAAGGGGACTGCTTGCATCCACAACTGGGCAGCTTGAGTATGGGCAGAATGTATGGGCACAACTCCAAAGCAACAAGAATAATAAATAAATAAATAAGCAAATAAATATGAAATATCTTATGCAAATGAAACTAATTAAAAAATATAGAGCTCAGGACTGGAGACCTCTAACTGCTCAGGAGGATATTGGAACCAAGATAATGATCAGCATGTATCTAAATTTTGTAAGAAATATAAATACATAACATTGCAAGAGTCTCGTGTGCGCAAAATTGACAAAAGTGCCAATAATACCACAATCAAATTGTCCATAAAAGCATGAAAGGAAATAGATTATCAAATGATTTTTAAACTTGACACTAGTGTACAAAAGACTGTGCTACCAGAAGTGGTACTTATTAGTATTAACAACGAAAACAGGCTATTGCACAGGTAATTCTAAAAAAGAAAGCATACCTAGGGAAAAAAATCACTCCCAAAAGAAAAAAGCCTAGGAGTAGCACAGAGTACAGTTTTTTCCATCAGTAATGCTTTTGCTCCAGCAAATATCCCTTGGAGTAATATGCTTCGTAAGAAGTGTGCCTAATCTAGCTACTCAGCACAGTAATCTGAGAATGCTACTCTGGACTGTGAACACTAAATGAAAACCTTAACACAAAATAAAAGCAGCAGAAGAAGTGAGTTGAGGAAGCAGCAGTGGTGTCGTGGTTTTACCCAGTCAGCCAGCCCCTGGGGCTGAGAATGGTTTTGTCCAGGTGAAGTTCTGGACAAGAAGCCAATTAAAACTCTCAGTAATGCCTTTGCTAATTACATATTTAAGGAAATGGAAGAGAAGGGAATTGCGCAGTTGAAATTAGGGGCAGCAGCCATGTAGAAGAGTAGCGGGCCCAAGGAGGGCCAGGTTCCCTCCTCCCCCGGCTTAGGCCGGGTGTCAAGTGTAGCACTGAAGCCCACCCTTCTCTCTTGTAAGAGAGTGAAGAAAAAATACTTTAAAAGATGAACTGCTTGGACAGCGACCACGGCAGAAGAAATTCCAGCAAAGAGATAAGGGACACCTAAGAGATAAGGTCAAAGCTGGCAGCCAGAGGAGAGAGAAGAAAAGTTCGAAGGGGGTAGAGCTGCTTCTTCCCCCTTTCACTCTCTGCCTTCGGCAGGGAAAAGACTGAAAAATAAAACCCTGCCAACTGTAAAAGTTTGTTGGGGTGAGGAGACACCCCATGCGGCTCACAGAAGAGCTTGTGGATGTACCAGAGAGATGAAACTCATGCTGGAGCGAGATGGCTTGGGTGAGATGCTGGGATCTGTGTGTGGGATCCATACTGCTGCTGAAGATGTGTGACCCTGAGAGAAACCTCACGCTGGAGCACAGACGGCTCGGGTGAGATGTGGGGATCCAAGTGAGGGATCCATGCTAGACTCATGACGGAGAAGTCTATCAAGGACTGTTCTCCCAAGGGGAGGGACCTCCATAGGGAACAGGGGTGGACTTATAAGCCATTATCCCTTGTAACCCTGTGAAAGAAGATCCATGGTAGGCAAGTGCCCCCTTGCAAGACCATGGAAGAAAACCCTTCAGGACGTGGGTAACCCCCAGCCTCCCTTTCCCAGGAGGGGGGTAGGCCCAGCCCTGGAGGCCAACATAGAACGAGAGAGAGATGAAGGAGTTCCAGCTGCGATGAAAGTGCTGCAGAATTATTAGAAGACCTGGAGCTCCAAAAATGGAGAAAGAAACTGCTTCTCCTCCTTGTGCTGGTATAAAGGGGGGGGAGAAATATTTCTGTAAATATACACTTTTACTTAAGTAGAAATTATTGTAGATATAGTTCTTTAGTTTTTAACTTGTTAGTAGTTTTTGTTTTACTAGTAATAAATGTTCATATTATTTTCCCCAAGTCCTGTCTCTTTTGTGTGCATAAACCTTCACTCAACTAATAGTAGTTGTGTGGGGAGTGTGAAAGCAAATTAACCCAGACCAAAACCACGACAAGTGGTCAGGAACAATGCCAGGAAGAACAATTTCAGTTGTCTACAGATTACTCCAAAGGGAGTATTAGCATAATCCTCTTTTCAGAAGTGTGAAAACTGCAGCTCAAAACTGTATATGAGGCAAACAACAGAAATGAAGCGTCTTAAATGCAGAGGAACATTCTGAATACATGAGGCTTTAAGTCTATCTGGGAGGCAAGCATTCCCCAAAATGGAACCAAAATCTCAAACTATTATTGCCAGCAGGGGTCTTGGAGACTAGCACTCTCGTAGTTCTCAATTCCTTCACCTAGAGAAAATGGAAAGGGTTTATTATTGTTTGTTTTACCATCTTTATAGGCTGACAAAAATTCTTGAAATCAATGAGTACAATAATATTCAATACATAAGTGGTTTCCAATCACTTCATTTAAAGCCCATTTCCATCTCTGAAAATTCTTCTTAGTCTGTGGTGCGTCATTTATTGTAAATATTATAATTTAAAATATACTAAAGAGTACAAGACACCTGAAAGCAGCTGCAGCCCTTCTTGCATATAAGAGTAATACAGTGGAGAAAAGTCCAAATATAATACTGGTTAACTTATTTAGTAAACATCAAACAAAAGCATAGGATTGACGTCTCAAAGAATAAGGTTGTGCTCTGGGAGAAACCACAAAGAAAGCGTGATACCTTTTAGCACTGGGAAGCTGTGAAAGTATATTCCTGGGCTATGTTGCAAGCTGGAGTGGAGAAGATGGGGTCTTTAATTTTTTTACTATTATTTTATTTTGATAAAAGAACAAAGGTTTAGTAAGTATTATGGAATAATTTGTGGAAAAGGATAAATAGAGGTTCTCAGAGATGTAAAATTCTGAGAAAGTCTAAGATTGTTTTAATTTTGAGCCTTAGATTAACAGCGTTGTGTTTTATGAACTTTGCTATAGCTAAATAACCCAAGTCAAATGAAAGACCACGTTAGTACCACAGGAAAGAAATTGTCTTCTACAGTAAAGCAAATATAAATTTATTTAGATTTAGTGCTTCACATTTCTGTGTGAAAATACTCCCATGCCTGAGACGATACCAGTTACCATGAGAAGATGAAGCACAATTCACTGTCTACACAACTCATCACATCAAAGATCCAGTTTGTCAGCCGGCAGTGGTTGAGTTCACACCTATGTCTTACTCCAGCTACCAAATGTTTTAAAACTCAGAAACAGTGGATATCAGTGACCAGTGTGTAATATCTGATTTCTTCTGAGAATAGGAAAAAACCTTACTTTGTCAGCAAATTACTTTCACAAGTGTCTATAGGATCTTAAGAAGTCTTAGCCAATGAAACCATAATCTGGAATCGTGTGGAAGCAGGACACGGAGTCAAATTCTTCTTTTGGTGAGGAACACAGCCATTCCAACAAAATAAGGCACATATTACTCTGGACTAAAAATACACTGTACATGAGTCTATGCAGCCAGAATTAGGGGGACTGGCACACTTTGGGGTATATATATCTGTGCTAGCACTAAACTGGGCAATTTTGGAAGCAATATAGGGGAGAAGTAGACTCGTAGATTTCATGGTGAAGAGAGTCACATCTTCAGCATGTCATTCAAATCACTGATTGTCGGAGGTTTGCACTGAAGGGAAAAACCTCATAACACAACCAGGTAGATTATGGCTTGTATGGGCATGCCTCCATGTCCTTCAATCACATCTTCAAATTCTGTGTGGGCATTGGATAAATGGATAACGTTATAAAAGCATTTAATGAAAGCACCTGGTTCAAGACAAAGGAAATAGTAAGAAAAACCTGAACAAATAAAAGCAGTAGGGTGATACAAGAAGGGATTAGGGTCTGGATGTAGGCAGGATCACAGACTATAGTGATTTAAAAGAAAGGAGAAGTCAGAAAAAAATGTTTTGAAGGAAAAAAGCTAGTGCAAACTTCAAAAAGACATGGTCAAAGCAGGGTTTTACTGTATTAGGGGGTGTGCTTTTTTTTTTTTTTTTTTTTTTTTTAATGTGGAATTGAAGGAAACAAGTATAGATAACCGCATGAGCTCTTAGTAATGGGACTGTGACCAAACTGTGTGGTGTGAAAAACTGGTTGGGAACTTTCTTTGGACACAATCTCGTCATTCAAAATCCTTTGTCTAAAAACCTGTGGGTTTCCACAAAATGAGATCTCTAGGACAAAAATATTTGACTTTTTACTTTACAAGAATTTCTTCCTTTATCCTAACCCAAAAGACAAGATGGGTCTGAAACTTTATTGGTGTGTAATGAGTATAAAAGAATAAAGTGCCCATCTCAGGCTTTTGCAACACTGTTAAAGTGAAGAATTCATAGAGGAGTACTATCAAATGGAGAAAGGTCAAGGATTTAAAGCTTTCAAATCTCAAAGGAGTTCAAAATTTTATCCACCCCTTCCCCTGGTTGCTTGACATTTTAATGGTAAAAAAGTAATATCTAGTTTCCAGTTGCATGTTCTAGAGGAAAAAAAAAAAACCTACATGCTGATTTGATCAGAGTAATGGTAAAGCTCATGAAGAGCACAGCTTCTTAGTGAATGTACAGAATATTGCACAGATAAGCCCAGAGACATAAGAAGCAGTTGTATGAATTAGAAGTGGGCCAGGGTATTTTGGCAATAATTACAGTCATCAGTATAGGACACAACAGTTTGAAGTGAAACCTTCTGAAGAGATCAGAATCCTATTTTTAACCTTTCTTTCAAAAGCTTATGTATACATAATTTCAATGTGCTTCTTTCTCCATTTGAACAGATTTTAAAGAGTAAGGCTTTGAAAAACAAAATTTCTGTGAGTGGCTTAAATCCATCCATACTCATTAGATGCTCAATTAGGTGAAAAAACTTTTCATCATATGACAGAGGTTTAATTTAATTTTCCCAGGATAAGCACTTAAGCATATCCATAAAGACCTGATTTTTTTTTTTTTTAATTACTTCAGGAACTGAAGCAAAACCTGTTAAATACTGGAAAGTTATAGGCAAACTAACATTCAACATTATTTATCCTAGATCTACAGGTATTTACTTGAGATATTTCTGTAGGGAAAAAAAAAAAAAGTTACTTTCCCTACTATAAAATTGCACATTGAAGTAAACTGTCATCAATATTAGGGTAATGTAACCTTCTATTTGCATTGTGGAGTGTACTTTGGTTGTATTATGATATTTCAGGAAGAGTGGTCTCTGTAGGAGAATGAGTCAGGGAGATCTTTCCAGTAGTTTAAAATCAAATATTAACAAATACTTTCTTTAGAAAGGGGCAGATATTCAGTTCTGCTCCCTGAAGACAAGGGGAGATAGTTTGGTGTCTTTTTTAGAAATGGAATATTTTTAATGATATCAATTGTGTTTGTATGGAGTATCAAGACTGATGAATTCAACCAAACTTTGATGAGAAAAAGCCTTGCTAAATGGAAGCAGGCAGTTTATCTACTCTTGGGGTTTTTTTGCTTCCTTTGAAAACTAAAATCAAGTTAGAAAATGAGAACCAAGCAGTTGTATATACAGTCAGTACGCTGTTTCTACCTTTTAGAAGAAAGCTTCAAAATCCAACTATTTCTCTTGTGATTGTAGAACAGTCCTAATTGGATCCTATTTTTCTAAATAGTTGGAAGGTTTGGCTACTTTACTCTATGTCCTTCTATGAAAATATAGTATCAAAGTGAGTTATCACTAATAAATTTAGATCAGCTAAAAATTTTAGAAGAAGGGACAAGTCAATTTGAAATGCCAAGTCAGTGGATAACTACTCTTCTGATGCCAAATGCACTGAGTCTGGCCAAGGTAGACTGAATTTTCTGCATAGCTGCCATCACAGTGCTGTGATTCGTATTCGTAGCTAATAAAAATATCAACAAAATAATCAAGGTTTCCCTCCAGGTTAAAATGTGTGTACACTATCTTATCCCTCTGCCATAACATCTACTTATGGCAATGCCACACATTTTCAGCAGTCTATGGAAGGCTCCTACTGATCAATATCCAAGGCTAGATAATTTAAAATAATTTTGGCAAACCTTTTTTGACCAATATAACCTCAATAACCTCCTAAACGGCAGGGTATTTACTTGTCTGAATTTACTGCCATTAAATGACTTGCAGTTCCTCTAAAAGAGATTTAATGATTTGTTGTCTTAAAATTGAGCTTCATCTCAGTCATTCTCATTACGATATTAATTTTCTTGCCCAGACACTGAGGTACTGGATGTAGTACAAGCAATCAAGAAAAATATTATCTCTTGCCAGTTAATTTTCATAATGTGATTCACTAGGCTTGTTTTGAAGCTGTGTCTTGAATTGGACTTCACAAGAGGAAAAGGGTAACATATCACAGATTCATAGAATTACTTTGTTGGAAGGGACATTTAAAAGAACCTAGTTCCAGCCTACACTCCATGAGCAGAATGATCTTTCAGTAGATCAGGTTGCTCAAAAACACGTCCAAGCTGACTTTGAACATTTCCAGTGAATGACATCGACAGCTTCTCTGGGCAACCTGTTCCAATGTCTCACTACCCTCATCATCAAAACAGTTCTTCCTTTTATCTAAATCTGTTCTCTTTCCATTTCAAACCTTTACCCCTTTTCCTGTCACTATAGATGTTGATAAAAAGCCTCTTTGTTTCTTTTTTATAAGCCCCCTTAAAGTATTGAAATGAAAGCAGTACTCCAGGTGAGGTTTCCTAAAACCAGAGTCGAGAAGTAAAATCTCCTCCCTCAACCCTGCTGTCTATGGTTTCTTTTATGAAACCTGGGATACAATTGACTTTCTGATCTGCAAGTGCACACTGCCAGCTCATGTCCTACTTTTTACCCCTCAGTATATCCAAGTCTTCCCCCACAGGGCTGCTCTCAACCAGTTCATCCCCCAGCCAGGATTTCCCCCACCCAGGTACAGCACCTTGCACTTGGCCTTTTCAGACTTCATGAGGTTCACAAGGAACCAGTCCTCAAATCTGCCAAGGTCTCTCCGAATGACATCTCTTCCCTTAAGCACATCAATCGCACCACTCAACTTCTTGTCATCTGTGACCTTGCTGAGGCTGCACTCAATCCCACTGTCTATGTCATGAGTGAAGTTATTAAACATTACTCATCTCACTACAGATAAGGAAGGAGAATGCTGGCAAGGGAATGCTACTGAAGGAGTGACTGTGCATCAGTGGTTTGGTGACCATTTGCTGATTGCAAATGGCAACAGATTTTGAATAAAATTCATTATGTGTCCAAAGAAGAGCAATAAAGCTGTTTAAGGGTCTGGAGCACAAATCTTAGAAGGAACAGCTGAAGAGCTGGGGTTGTTCAGCCTGGAGAAAAGCAGTCTCAGGGGGACCTTATTGCTCTACAACTACCAGAAAGGAGATTGTAGTAAGGTGGGAGTCAGTCTTTTCCCCCAAGTTACAAGTGATAAGATAAGAGCATATAGTCTGAAGTTGCATGAAGGGACATACAGATTGGATAGGTAAAATGTCTTTGTGGAAGCGGTGGCCAAAGACTGGAACAGGGAAGAGGTGGAGTTACCATTCCTGGAGGTATTCAAAAGACCCATAGATGTGGCTCACTGGACCACTGTTTAATGGTGGTCTTGGCAGTATTAGGTTAATGGTTGCAACTTGATCTTAAAGGTCTTTTCCAACCTAAATGATTCTATGATCCTATCATTCTATGCTATGTTCACTGTAATCACTCTGGGGAGATCACTGGCTTACAACGTTGCCTCTTGACTACCCCCAACACCCATCCCCATTAGAAAATATTCAGTCCATTAATTACATTTGTAGCCATAGTTAATTATGTAGGGATAATCAAGTTTCTTGCTTGGGGGTGTAAACTAATTATCATAAGGGACACGTGCATTTCATGGATGGCACTGCAATTTTGCAAAGTGCATTTAAAACTCTTCCTCTTCTTTTCAGACATAGTATTAATCTGGAAGCATGGTCTATTCTACTACTGAAAAAATGAAATGGTACCATCATTGGTAGAATTTTGGTCTTTAATTCAGGAAGAAAGGAAAGCTGATAAACTGAACAACTCTAATGGTCTAGTGCTGTATAAATCTCCTACCACAATTTAATTGGTATCTATCAACTTTAAATCTCTTATGAATGTAGTGATTCGTGCTTTCTATATAGAACTGAGAAGGGACTTAGTTCATGTGAGACAACACTTTTCTATCAAACACTGAATGTTTACATTCTTGACAGCATAGCATTGCAAAGTTAGGCACTTTTTACAGAGATCAGTTAAGGTACATATTGTCTTTTCTGGTGTAATGCATCATGGCTTGGGGACCTTTTCAGAGTTAATAAAGAACTATGAGAACAGCGTATTCTGTAAAGAAGCTGTTTCTTGCAGAAGAGTATAAGGAACCAAAAGAGTGGCTTATCTACCTAAAATCATGATGATGATGACTGATAATGATGACAAAAACTTTTTGGTTGTCTCAAGAGACTTTCTAATATCTCGTTCTTTCTCTATGTTCTTTGTTCTTAGATATCAACTTTTAAGGGTTTGACTTCCTAGGAACTGAGCAATATTAAGCAACATATGAATGTATCTTTCCTTCCGCTGGTAATGCAATATTTCAGGATGAAAGTTAAAACATCTTTAAAGGGGTGAATAGCCTATGAAATGACAGCAATCAGAACAGGTAGGAATGGTTAAAGTAAAGTAAAAATGGGACTGAGAACTGAATTTGGAATTTTTGTGAAATCTACTAGAAATCACTAAACTTCTCTTTATATTGCTGTCTTCTACAAAACAAAAGGTTTACATTAAGTTAATTAGTATTTATTGGTGTTTTAAGACACACCAGTTGAAAATGTTTTGTATGCAAAAAGTGAATGTTGTTATAAAACATTTTAAGAAGTCATTTCAAGATGCATATTAAATTTGCAATGAATTACAAAATTATTTGCCTCTCTGACATGAGAGAAGAACCCAGCTTCCAGGAAAAGTAATGGAAATTAATAAACTTGATGGCTGCAAGTTACTTAGCAGGTGACTCTGTTATAATTATAATTTCTAAAGAAGATACCCAATAAGATCCAGCATTCTTCCTGTTAAAAATATAATCACTAAGATTCTATCTGTCAGAAGTCATTATATGGTACCAAAAGGCCTTAATACATGCATAATTTTTAAGTGAGCTTCAAATCTGCTTGCCTTGGTAATCTTTACAAAGCTTTAACAAGCAGCCTAAATAAATTCAGCATAGTGATAAAACCAGAGCCTTAGCTCTAGTCACAGAAGATTCAGTGAGAGACAGGGCCTAAAGCAGCTACTACAGAGCTGCACTCCTAATGTCCCCCTTGAATGGGAACCCAGAGTAAGTGTAGTGGTTTTGCTCGGGGTCAATTTCTCTCACCCCCCACACAATTACTATTAGTTAAAAGCAGGTTTATGCAGACAAAAGAGAGCTGATTAGGGAAAATAATATTAACATTTATTATTAGCAAGATAAAAACTAAAGCACTAAATCTACAACAATTCTAATTAGGTAAAAAGTACTGTGTTGTTACAGAAATACCTCTCCCCCCTTTTTATCAGTCCAGGAGGAGAAGCAGTCTCTTTCTGCATTCTCGGAGCTCCAGGTCTTTTCAATAATTCTGCAGCACTCTAAAGCTCTTCTGTTATCTCTAGGACAACAACCCCAATTCGTCGTAGCTGGAACTCCTTTTCTTTCTCTATCTTTTCTATGTCAGCCTCCAGGGCTGGGCCTACTCCCCTGCTGGGCTAAGACCGGAGGCTGGGGGGTTACCAAGGCCCTGAAGGTCTTCTCTTGCATGGACTGCAAGGGGACACTTGCCTAACATGGATCTTCACCACAGAGTCACAGGGGATGATGGCTTTTGAGTCCACCCCTGTTTCCTGTGGAGTCCTGTGGAGTTCTTGATAGACCTCTCCGACAGGGGTCTAACATAGATCCCTCACTCAGATCCCAACACCCTACCCGAGCCATTCTTGCTCCAGCGTAGGTTCTTCTAGGGTCACAAATCTCCCATCAGCAGCATGGATCCCTCACTTGGATTCCAACATCTTACCCAAGCCATTCTGCTACAGCGTTAAGTCTCTCCATGGCCTACAAGCCTCCAGCAGGACTCTGTTTCATTTCAGGGTTTCTCATGAATTCTCAGCTTCCTCGACATCCACTCCTTTATGAGCTCCTTTATGAGCCGCCTGGGGGTCTCCTCACCCCAACAATCTTCCAAAGGTGGAAGGGATTTATTTTCCAGTCTTTTCTCTGCTAAAGGGAGAGAGCAAAAGGGGGGAGAAACAGCCCCCCCTTCGAACTTCTCTCTCGTCCTACTGTCAGCTTTGACCTTGGAGGTCCCTTCTCTCTCTGCTGGAATTCCTTCTGCAGCATTTCTCATCCAAGCAGTCAGTTCTTCTCTAAAGTTTTTTCTTCTCTACTCTGTTATAGGAGAAAAGCGGAGCTTCAGTGCCACACCTGCCCCCAGCCCAGGGCCGGGGGAGGAGGGAGGCCTGACCCCACTTGGGGCCTGCCACCCCTCTTACATGGCTACTGCTCCTAATTTCAACACCCTTCTCTTCCGTTTTTCTTAAATATGTAATTAGTAAAGGTATTACTAAAGTTTTGATTGGCCTTTTTCTCTGGAAATCCAGCCCCAGGGGCTGGCTGGTGGGCAAAATCACAACAGTAAGTTTGTTAGCAAAGCTTCATTAGATTTCAGAAACACAACACATTCACTTAAAGTTACAAGGACAAATATCACAGGCCACACGTGGAGAAATCATATGCCTCTGCTAACAATGTCAAAATAAGACACTTAAAGATAATCACCTGACTCGTGTTTGAAGCATCTGTTCTTGTGAGCAATTACTCCAGCCCAGTCAGTCACTGGAATCAATGAGTCCCATATGTCTAAAAAAGAACTATTGTTTTAGGTGCATAGGAACACTCATCTCGTCTAAAAAATTGAGCTGATTCACAAAATGGTACTTATGGAAAGGGCAGAAATAACATCCTTTATACTTATCTTCAGTAGAACAGTCCCTGTTTATAACGCTCAACTTGGTCCTTCCACCTGGTCACAGACACTCTGCAGACTTGCCAGATCATTCAGCATTTTCATGTTTTCCATCTGAATCTCTTGTTATGCTTCTGTTCCCAGAAAATTACAAAAATTCTCCCTCAAAAGCCATTGTCATGCTTGCTTTCTCATGCATGGAAACTGGACAATAGATTCATGCACTATTTCTGTTATACCAGTACTAAAGAACCAGATGCAGGCAAAATGAAGTACTTTTGTTTTCTTTGATCCTTCTTAGAGAATTACAACCATTTGCCTAGTCTATCAATGAATGAGCCATCAGTCATCCTGAACAAGGTTTTTGAAAGATTCAGCAGCCTGTGATAATGCAGAATTGAGGGGGCAGAAGTCCTCCTGTACCTAAGTTCCTCTAGGTTCTTTCCATTAAATATACCAAGACAATTAACTGGTTGTAAAATCCTTAACTCATGGTCAAGAGTACTGAAAACATTTTATGCTACCCATGTTTTCTATTCTGTTCGTTCCATGGTATTTGTTAAATGACATAAAAATAGTGTGGTTACAATTCCAAGTTAAATTCCTATCATTAGGCAACTTCACACAGTGTTGTGATCTCACCAAACTGTGGAACTTTATCTAGTGACCTTTATCTGTTACTGTGATGGTTTAGAGTCTTAGTTTTTGAGTTCAGAACCTACTAACTTTGTGGAAAATGCTTGGGCAAGCAGTGTGCATTAAATGTTGAAGCAGGTATGCAGACTCATAAAATATAGGTCCAAAGTTAGTGGTGTTCACAGCAGAGGTTCCTATCATGCACTGTGTTGCAAAAGTTCAGTGTTCTAGGTAGGACAGCTGCACATATGAATACTTAAGGGGACTCCAAATGTTGCAAAGCATAATCCAATCTTCCTCTTTGCTGACTTACACTGTATGGTTAAAAAGAACTGTGGAGTTCGTCCCGTCTTACTTCTGGAGGCAAAGCTGGTAAGCCTTGCAAAACCTTCTTAGACTTTTAGGTTTGTTTTTAATATGCATTGCACACAAATGTTAACAGGGTTGCTGTAGACCCATAATTCTTTCTTCATCAAAGGCTGATGAGGATTTAATACTAGCAATTTTAAAGAGGTAAGCTTTTAGGCCCAGAAGTGTGTATATAAATAAAAACAGTGCTATTTCAGCTCCATTGTTAATGAAAGAAAAATTATCTGTATCATCTCTGGGGATAATTAAGTCTTGCAATATACTTGTTTCAAGATTTAGGTGCTAATGGAAACACAAGAAATCACCCAACAGCTACTAGTGAGCCTTTGCCCATATCCAACAAGTGTATTAACTGTTTGTAATCTTTGTTTCTATATCGTGCACAGGAAAACAAAAGCAAGGTTTTTCAAAAAAAAATAAAGCTTAAAAAAAAATCAAGTATGTCTTGAAGAGTAAGTAATATTACTGACCAATATTTATCGTGAAAATGCTTTGTTATATTAACTTATATTCGCCTCATATGATAATTTTCAGAAATACTATTTTGTATGCATGATATGTATTACTACATTGCTCAGGAAACTTGTCCATCATCCAGAAAGAGAAGGATAAGGAGAAACTAGGGAGAAAAATGAAGCTGACCTAGAGGAGGCTACACCCGTTAAAGGATTTCCAGAGCAAGGGCAAGAACAGAGTACAAAAAGGGCCTTTTAAGGTGGTGACCAGTTAGGTGGTCTTCCTATAGGTAGAGATGAACAGAAGTTGTGGACAGAGAAACATGAAGCACTGAGAGACTCAGTCCTCATACTGAAGACCTTAAAAAAGGAAGGATGGGCTGAGAGCAGAAAAGTTGTGTATGGTATATGACAGAAAGTCAAAGAATTGTTAAAGACTGGAGGATTATTATAAAGAAGAACTGCAACAAAAGACAGATATGTTAGTCTTATGAAGATTGTAATTAAATGATAGCTTTTTGGGTGGATTTAGAAACAATACTCCTGATCATTTTAAAATAAGAGGATGAGGTAATGTGCAAACCAGAGGATAGACTGATCACTGACTTGAAGGCTGGCACCATCATAGATGAATTCAACAGGTTATCAGAAAAGTCAAAAGTCCAGGAAACTGAAGAACTCAGCTCCATAAAACAGGTTGACAATTAGGTACATTTGATATGAGAACAAATAAATGGTTATTATTCTCTAAAGAGGGAGGAGTTTTCAAGCCAAAGGTGACAAGGTGGGAAGGAGATGAAGATGACCAGTGCCTAAACTATTCTAGGTATGAGAAAAATTGAGGTCACCTCCATGCCAGTATATGCAGCACAGTGATGTAGGAATGGCAGTTGCAAAGAAGAGAAAACTGAAAGGTCATGAATGTCTCAGTTCTTCAGAAACCCCAATCAGAATCATTTTAGAGATGGGGCATGCACTCCAGAAACTTGGAGAGTAGGGTACAGGATAAAATGTAGGGATGAAGAAAATGAAGAAGTCAACTGCATAGAGAAGGGATATGGTAGCAACAAGTACAGATTGAATAAATTCAATTTTGGGACAGTATCACTCCAGATGCTGAGGAAGAGTTACAGGAAGGTTTGCAGGTGGTGTCTAGAACCTGTTAGTGTTTGAAAAGGGAAACTGGAATGCAGGGGAGAAAAGGAACTGTGAGTTTTCAAAACAGCAACAATCGAAAGTAAAAGAAAAAAAATGAAGCAAATAGTAAGAGACTGGTGAGAAGCATATGAACTGCGGCATATGAGAAGCATATGAACTGGGTGAACTGCAGAGAATATTTAAATTACCCTCTGAGAAGTATTCAAAAAATGCTATACAGTCAGCATCTGTGGAAGCTTAACATTCTTTTCCTATCCTCATTCAGGCAGCTTATGCCTTGTTCCATGCTGCTGAAGTCATCTCTTTCCTTCCAGTATGACAGTATGTCCTCTTGCAAGTGCTTCTTAATCTTTCTCAGGATTACCTTGTAGCATGATGCTTAGTAGCATGCAGTTATGCAATGTAAAATTTCTTCTTGATCTGGATTTTAAGGATCCGAAGTTCTATAACACACCATAAGCAAAATAAAAACTGAAGTTTTTAATTTTCTCCTTAATTCTTCTTTCTAAAGACCTGGTTTTGTGAGGTATTTTTAATAGATAATTTAGAAAACTACTGTATATCCTTGGGGACTCAGGGAAAGATAATCTATATAGCAGGGTATCTGAGAGTAACTTGAACTTCATCCAGTAAAAAAAAAAAAAAGATAAATACTTTTTTGTATATTATATTTTTTGAGAACTCAGAATAAGCATATGCTTTCAAGGTTTAGTTTCAAGGTGTGGGTTTAAATTAAGAAGTTCTATTTTCCTTTATTCTGAATTGTTTTCCCTTCTTTTTTCTTTGTTCTTCTCATGGTGCATAAACTTCATCATTCTTGAGCATGAAAGAAACTCGAATTGTCCTGTACACCACATTCAGATTATTATACTGACATCACACTGTAAATGGCTACGGTAAAATAAAATAATTAGGATGTGAAGCCACATAAAACAAGTTTTCTATTAATTGTGCCCATCTTACCTTGTATGCCAATTTTGCAATGCATCATTGTAGTTAATGGACTGTGCAATAAATGTAATGTAAGTTGAGCATGGTAATAATAATCTTTGGCTTCAAAAGCATTGGCAGAATGATGGTATTGTAAAATCAGGTTTTATATCTTCACCTGTAGATTCTTTAAAGCAGTGGATGCCTTTTAGGTGTGACTATGAAGGACAGTAGTACAGAATACAGGGCTCTGGCCACCAGCTGATGGATGGCCAACACAGCACAGCAGAATATTCATGAGCTTTGGCACAGTCATGATCTGAAGGGACTACACAATTTTTTTCTGAAGTTAGTTTCTCCACATTTGCCCAGGAGTTTCTGTGGCATGCTGCTTACCATGATACTGACACACCCTTAGGTCTATACAGACAAAATGTTCTTCTGTATTTAATTTCTAAATGTAGCTGGGGCTGCAAGAAACAAGGCACAAAAACTCCTCTAGGGTGGTGGCTGGACTGTGATGTATTTATTTATGTGAACTTGGAGCAATCTCGGACTCTGAATGGAAAAGCTCTTCTTTCCTCAGTTATCTTTGTTATTTGGCCTGTAATATGAATTAATTTTGCCTTGTGCAATCATTGTTCTTAAAATGTTCACATTTACAAGGGGCTAGTAACCATCTAGCAATCATAATAACTAAGCCTGTAAAAGATAGGATCTTAAACTCCAGATGCCCAGTGCTGTTTTGACTTTTATAGGAAATTGCACTGACATTTTGTAAGTTAAATTTCGTATGCATTTTTGGTTTCAAATAGTTTTCAGTAAATGAGGCAGGTCTCCAAAGTATGTTATGTAACCTTTGTCATGTCATACACTAATATTTAAATCTTTACCAAAAAAGAATTGCAACTTATAAGCAGCCTGGAGCCTTGGAGTTTTGTATGAAGAAACTGAATTTGTTGATACAGCGAGTGAAGAAGTGAAGTCCCTTGTTTTGTACAGCTATTACATACAAATAACAAGAGTATACAGAATAATAATTTCAAGTATTGACTTAATACTCTGATAGCATGGCTGTTTAATTTAATGATAGCTCAGAAATCATCCTTAAGGCATGTTGCAATTTTAGTTTCAAATACACCTATACAGTTATATTCACTATATAGCTTCCAGTCTATGTTTTACACACACACTTCTGCATTTCTCTGAACTATATTTTTAATGAAGACTGAGGAGAAAGGGTATCTTTTAATCTGCTTTCCAGGATTTCATACCTATTCTGAATATCTCAAACTCACATATTAAGCAACACCAAATCTTACACTGTTCATGTAAAAAATCAATTATTAAAAATGCTAATTTATGGCACCATTGCAAACACTGATGTTTTGTCACATTGCAAATGCAATTTTTTATATTGAATAAGCTGTATAAGAAGACTTGAACAGCATACGGTAGAAAGTCTAAAAAGACTTTTTTACTGCAAAGAGTCTGACACAAAGCTCACAAAGCAGAATTAATTTTAATGTTTTCAATGAGGTTTAGATGAAGCTTCATGACAACAGTATGTTTTGAAGCTGCGATTGTTTGTTCTTCTGACGAACGAGAGATGCACAGCCATGAATCAGCCTCTTGACTGGGAGTGCTGTATTTAAGTAGGGGGTAAATAATTTTGCTGCCTTTAGCAACTGATTCTTTTTCTCACTCTTATTCAAGTAAAAAGATCTGTTTTATTATACCAACTGTAGGAAACACAGAATAAAAACTTGGTATTATTCTCGTTTTGGTTTTTTTGCTTACTTCATGTGCCCTTAAACATTTTTACTCTGTTTGTGATAAACTCACTAGAGTTTATACCTCAGACTGTATTTTCTCCACAGAAGGTGAAGAAACCTGTGGATTCTCTCTGTAAAACAAATAATTTTTTATGATCAAAACAATGAAGGATGCTTTCCTATCAAACAAACAGTGCAATCCCAAGGGCATCATCTAGTAAAATCTGTATTCTATTTCTGAAATCTGTTTTGATGACATTGACAACACTGAGTGATGTCTACCCCTCACTACTCACAAGCTGCAGAAGAACACTCAAGTGCTTGGGAAGCCTGTGGCTGGCACAATACGCTCGCCACACGCTCTCTCAGCCTGCAGGCTGTAACAGAGGTGCACAAATGCCAAGGTTATTGCTGATGGCTGCTCTGTAATGCAGGAACACAGGAGTGAGGTGTGAATCAGGGCTGTAACCACTGGTGACTGCAAAGGCAGCCAAGTTGTCAAGAAATGACCCACTGCACACACAGCTCTTGATTGCTAACAGCTGCCCTCATAAGAGAGCAGGGAGAGCACATGCAGCACCTGCAATGAGGGGCTCCTTTTCTGGGAAGGAAAGGAGTAATGTAAAGGTTTCATGTTTAGCAAGTGTGAAATGTCACTGTGGCAGGGCAGAAGGGAAGTGCAGTGACCACAGATTCCATAAGGACCAGGCTGTGGGACTGGGCATGGAGCTGGAGCAGGCAATCAGGATCTGGGCAGGGGGAATTCTGCTGAGTGGCTTGCAAGGAGTTATTTGTGTGAGCATGTGAGAGAGCAGCACATGAAGGCAGACCAATTTAGCAGCATAGAGGAAGTGAATTGTAGGTAAAGAGAAAATGAAAGAGGATGCACAGTATAGACAGTTGAGTAAAAATCACTGGGTATAACAGCACAGCTGGGCACATCCTCTCTGTGTCCCTGCTGAGTGCCAGCTGCAAGAAAGGCCATCTGGAGCACTGATTTGTACTGTGATTCACCAACATCAATGGCAAAATGCCCCTGGGCTCTGGGTGTCACTTTGCTAAAGAAATCCAGTGGTCCTCTTTTGGTCAAAGGTGCTTCCACATGTACCTTCATAAAATTGTAGTAATTAATTAGTAATTAATTGTAATTAATTTGTAATTAATTGTAGTAAGAGTTACACTAATGTCAGTTGAATTTCTGTCATGTTTCTAATCTGGACGATTTCCTTTTTAAGCCACTGTGCCTTTGCGAGACTGCTGTGACTT
Source organism: Empidonax traillii (assembly GCF_003031625.1). Taxonomy (NCBI): domain Eukaryota; kingdom Metazoa; phylum Chordata; class Aves; order Passeriformes; family Tyrannidae; genus Empidonax; species Empidonax traillii. The sequence continues at coordinate 1,106,363 of NW_020955268.1, forward strand.
CGCATTAAAGTGAGGGCACAGCATCAGGACCTGAACTGTATCCTGTGCTAACAAACGAAACCTAATCAGTACCTGCACAATTTAAGAAGGTCTTACACCTACATTTCCTAGAGATCTTGCTTTAGAAAAACATCATACAGCCAAATCCATTCAAAAGGCAAGCAATCTTTATAAGCTTCTTGTGAGGCTGATTTAGCTACATCCAAAGAAAGTGTAAAAGCTATTGGAAGCAGAGATAGCCTGACTGCCTCTTTGGAGTCAGAAATTTAACAATGCCTCATGGGATCCTTTCCCACTTGTCCCTAAGTGAAGCTAACACCCAATTTTGTTCTTGTTAAATTCAGTGAGAAAAAGAACACTGCCTAAATTTGTTAACATGCAAGGGGCAGATTTTGGGGTAGTCCAGATAGTCTGTCCTTTCGGTTTGTTGTCTTTTGACATCTTCCCTCAGAGTCTCCTGGCAACAGTGGCACAAACAAAAACCACAGACATTGCTGTATCCCATCAGAATGACAATGACTTTCCATTCCAGTATTTGTTCAAACAGTTGTTTAAGTATATGAGGCACTACAGTTCAGATAGAAAAAACAAAGTTGCTGAGAAATATATTAGAGGATTTTTAGAGCATGCAGCAAAGCAACACTTGCACATGTGGAATAGACTAAACAAGCACCATTTTTCAAACACCTTGATGGTGACCTCAATTCAGGTTTTCTTCAAGTAGATAGCTTTGGCTGTGAAATAAAAACTGGATGAGAGTGTCTTCAATATAACATAAAGTTTGCAGAATGAAATTCTTATGTGGTCAAGAAGTTACTATTCTTCAAAAATGACATTTACAGTAAAACACTGCTCTTGCCTCATGCATTAACATCTACAAAGACAAAAGCATTCAGACATCTGAATTTTCCTCTCAAAGCTTTTATACATTCTTTAAGAATAGTCATAGGTAGTCCAATAGAAATACATAGGGGAACAGTGAAGTAGCACTCAGCATACTTTGGCTCTATGAGAGGTACAAAGGAACAATCCAGGACTAATGTAATTGATTTTTCAATGTAAGTTATTTTTAATCTTAACCACTGACAACAATAAAAAGAGCAAAGATGCATTTTAAAAAGATATGTTCAGCTATATTTCTAGTGCAAAGCAGAATTGCATTGGAGGACTATATTTACCAAAGTTCTTTTTACCGTGCTCTTGATTGATCTGACCATTACAGAACATCTGGTGGCACATAAATACAGCAAAATTACCCCCATTAGAAAAGCCAAATATAAAATGTGTAACGCCAGCACTGGACTACCCACTGGCGTAATTTTCCCACTTATTTCCAACAAATTTTTCTTGAAATTTCTTTTTTTTATCAATAAAAAATAGAAAAACTCAAAGCTTGATAGCACTCCAGGGCACACCCTGGCACACCCAGACACACCCTGGATGTGCCTGTGGCACACTTGATGGCACACCCTGGAGCATGCCTGTGCAGAGATACTCCTAGTAATATTGGCTGTGCTGCAACAGACCCGGGTCACCCACAAGGCTGTCTATTCAGATGGAATGCACTATGCTGGACAGATATTGCCAGGAGGCATTAGTAACTGTTTGGGAGACTCCCCAAAAAAGGCTCATTTGCTACTTTCATATTAAAGTTAGAGGAAAGTGGGCAAGCTAGAGCAAGGCATTCTTATACCTATGGCTGCACTACAGGCCTCCTAAAAGCACTCCAGCTTAAGGGGCACTGTTGGATGTCAGTTGCCCATCCTCCTGCCCAAAGTGCAGCCATGACATATAATTTTGTAGACAAGAAAGAAAATTAAGTGGCAGCACTGAAAGGAATTTTTCCTAACTGCAGTGTGTGCAGCTCATTCACTAACACAGCAAATCCTTTGTGAATTCTGTGCCAGCTTCTTCAGTTTAAGTCTACTGTACACTCACTTGATTTAAGAAGATTGGTTTTGGTCTTACTTTAAAGTTGTGGTACTTATGCATGACTTGCATGTGAATAAGGTGAATGAATTCATTACTGAGAAGCAAGATTAAGTTCTGCAGCTGTTCAGCCTGGGGACCTTGTTCAAAGCATGGCCAGAGTGACTGAAAAATCCTTTACTGAATGAGGAATTTTAGACTGAAGTGTAACATAGCAAGTAGCATTAGAAATGTTAGATAGGAAAAGAAATTAAAATGACTTGCTTACACACATTATATACATAACAAAGATTTTTAAGCTGGCTACTCTGCAGGTATATAATGATAGTGTATGGACTGTCCCCACAGCTGCCTGACCTTGAGGGTGTTGTGTCTTGATTGCAGCTGTGATGTTCACAGCTAGTATTCACAACCAAGATGTCAAAGGATCTTTACAAATTGTGGATCAAATACAGGATGTTTGTTGTGGCAGAGAACAAAGTGAGAAGGAGAAGAATATCTCCTTTCTTCTATGTTCTCTCACAGATGATCTTTCAGGTATGCTCAGACGTTCTGGGACACTTTTTTTCTGTTCTGCGGTAGTTTAAATGCATACTATATAACGCTGTGAATGCAAGCTAAGTGGTAGAGACTTTCCTTACAAGGAGCATGTTCCTGACTGCTAGTTTATGACTGTTTTATTACTGCTTAGGATGGGACTGTGTAATCATTTCATGTTTATCACTTACAGCTTTCAGTGTTCATTGAACTGTCATGTTATATATGCAAACTATATTGGTAGACATGATTGTATGGTTAGAGTACAGATTGCATAATATGGTCTGCTTGGTATTTTGGTAGTAATGTTTATGGGTTGTGTTTTAAATACAACTGATATACTAAGTAGTATAAATATCCCATTATCAAAAGGGCTTATCAAAGGAAAAAAATGGCATATCAAGAAATGCAATTCTGTGAACAGAGGCCCACAGGACTAAAACTTGTGCCTTGAATCTGAAAGTATGAGCTGGAAGAAAATTGACATTCCAGTTAAAGAACATCTGAGAGTACAAGCTGTGAGGAGAAGAAAAGATGAACAAATAAAAATAGAGAAAGGAATTTCTTACAGAGGAAAAAATTACAGAGATGTGGAAGGCCTTCTGTGACAGAGATCAAGGTGGAAAAGTATTGTACTGCTCTTGTTGATAGAAATTTATTATTACCAAGGAAGGATGTTTTTTCTAGTTGTTTTTTCCAAAGGGAAGACAACATCCAAGAGTGATTTTTTTCCCCTCTACTGAAGAGCAACTGTTTTGCTTAGAGGCGTTTCTCACCTGTCCACCAGAATGTAATTTGGTAGCATGGCCTACTTGCAACTGTTAAATGTCTTAAAAATTTCATCTAACATATTAAGTACCTAATTATTCTCATATGTCTTGTTCACATGCACTTTTGAATATTTATGTTAGGTAAGTGAATATAGTGGCATGTGACAGCTGTAGTTTCTCTTGATGTTTGTGTGATTTTAGTCTAATACATTCAAATCCACCTTCTTGGAACTATAACAGCAGCAGCCACAGACCGAACTAAAGCTAGCAAGTATGGCAGTAAGACTTTCAGATTTTGTGGTGGTTACTGCTTGCATGTTTCCCTACAACAAAATAAACATAAGATATTTTCCTTTAATTTCCAGTGAACTATAAGCACCATGGATTTTGCTCTGCTTACTAGCAGCAAAAATAATAAAAAAACATGAAAGAGAAGGAGCATCTGCACAGTATACTTCACTTTTTGCAGCCATTCACTCTGTACAGATTGCTCTTCTGCCAGGGAGCCTACAAACTCACTGCATCTCCAGCTTCCAGTAGTCTGAAAGGAGTTCTTGTAGGTTGCCCAAGAAGATTCCTCATACTTGGTGAAAGGTAATGAAAATTATGACATTTAATATGAAACAATTAAGGCTCAGCATGCATTTTTCAAATAAAGTTTTCTTCTGGAGCATTATTAACTTCTGAAGTTACCAATACGTTTTTCCTTGTGCATTTAGGTAACTTGAATAACTTTATTTTTAAACAAAAAAAATTCGCTATGAATCTTCAACATGAGAGAAGAAGCAGCAGAATTATAAACACCTATATTAATGAATTCTATGTAAAATTGTGTGCTGGGCAAACAATAGTAAGAGGATTTTTTTTCTAAATTTAATTTCATGTTTTCTAGAATATTTCTGTAGTCTGAGCTATAATATCTTTATTATCATTTGAGAAGTTGTATTTCAAAACTCTTAGCCCCAGATTTTCCATCCTTTTCTATGATTCAACTTAACAAATAGAACATAATAACATCACTGAATAGGGTGCCAGATGATTCCTGCGTGCAACCTAGTGTTTTCAGGCATGACCACATCAAGAGTTATGGATCTACTCTGAACTTTTTCACCTTGGAAATGTGAGAATGTGTGTGTGTGTGTGTGTGTATGCGTATTTACACATAATTTCTAGCTGAATTGCAGAAGACAACATTTGTAAAGGAAATTATGTCAACCAAGATCATCAAATCATAACCTTCTTTCTTTACACCTTTTTCAGAACCAAAAAAGGCCTCTCTGGTTTGCTTCTCCATACATAGAAGTAATCAAGAGTGTGTTTCAAACCTAAACAAGTGCATTTGTAGTGACAGGGAGGGAAGGGAACAGCAATTCTTCTAATTTTACATGACTCCAAATACCTGGATCAGAGTTGCAAAGTCATAATGTTGATCATTCTGTCATTCTAGCCTGAGGTATACAAATATCTCCAGCAGTGGATGTGAAGAAATTTAGATTGTTTCTTGTTTCTGGCATGCTCATTTCTTGTCCCTCAAGTACTAATTTTGAGTTGCCACTAAAATCTGCAGAAAAATCATATAGCTGATCTGTGTTTTTAAAAATGAACAGAAGTGCATACTTTGTCTGATATAGGATTTAACTTTTTTAAATATATTAGCAGAGTTCTGAAATACACTTTTTTAGTCTTTCTGACAATCCTGTCACTCCTCCCCATCTCCCCAGCTGATTAGATCTGTGCAAGTTCTTGGCGAGTACAGCAATAACCTTAAGAGAGTTTGGAATTCTGTGGGCAGTTGTACAACAACTGAAGACACTTAGTTTTTGAGCTATGTTTGATTCCCCTTCTGTACTGAGAGTGTCCCTGAACTTTTCTTCAAAAGCACACAACAGCATATTGTCAGCAAAAATACTCACTCCACCTTGGCTTCTAAAATTTCTATGGAGTCCAGTAACCACATTCTTATGGGATACTTTTTGGATTTGTTAGCCTACTTATAGGCAAACCCTCATCTCTTTACTCGTGTCCTAATTCCAACCTTTTTCACTTGAAATACTAACTTACTACATAGCATTATGTCAAATGTCCACTGAATCCCAAATATAAGAGACCTGGAGCATTTTCCTTATCCAGAATACTATTTATTTTTATCTGTGAAAAATGCTCGATGAGACAACCTGCCATTCTAGGCCTGTTACATGTTTAGTCTGTTTTCAACTTATCCACATTTTTTAAAGTAAAGAGTAATTTGAGCTCTAACTATTACAGAGGGTGAACTCTTGCCTAAATTAGTTGTTTTCTCAAATAATTTCTCTTATAATTTCCCTTATAATGCATCTTTTTTGAACCTATATAAATACTCTATTGAACCGTGTTCTGGTTTTCAGATTGATGATGCCTTTCTCTGGATGAAAGATTCATTGTAAATTCTCACTACTTGATATGCGGTTTTATTTTCCAACTCTTTCAGAATTCTGGAATAAAAAATTAATCTACTCCCTAGAGGAAAAACAAAATGAAACAAATCCTACATAATTTATTCGTGCTTTTGTTTATGCATTAAAAGTTATTATATGTCTTAATCTCAGGCAAACTACTCATTGTTGGAGTCATACCTACTTTATACTCCTATATTTTTCTTGTAATTTCCTATGAATGGAAAGTAACATGAACTTTCATCTTTTTACTAATAGTAACAAACCCAGAAAGAATATTATTTTTGTTGGCTGACTTCCAAGGATTCCAGCATCAGTTTGAGACAGTCGCACTATACAGACTGCTCTGAAACCACTGACCCTGCAAATCTTCAAACCTAATACACTTTATACTTGTCTGTATATTCTTTTCTCTCTCTTCTGGTTTTCTTCTTTTTAATTATAAGAATGAGGTGTATGTGGGAATCTCTATTTTAATTTGTTTTAACAAGTTTAGCTCAACATGACCATCCATTAAGTTACTCTTGTGATATAACTAAAACAAAAAAAAACCCAGGACTTAAGTACCATTGTTCTCCTCTGTGGTAGTAAATCCCATGGAAATAAACTTACTGATACAGATTCATTATCATGATTACAACTAACAGGACTGAATTGCTGGTCTTTGTTTAGAGATTAACCACACAAAATCATAAAAAGATATGTAAGAATAGGTGTTTGTGTGAATCTGGGGAAAAAAACAGGACGAATAACAGGGAGGAGTGGATGGACATGCGTTCTTACTTGCTGGATGGACCTGAACACACCCAGGTACTGCAGTTCCAGTTTGTGAAAACTGATGCTGCTATCTTGAAAATTAGCTTTGGGAATTACTATATGCTATAGTAAGCATCAGTATTAAGTTATTCAACATCCTGGAAGCTCTGCTTTTAGGAAAGCATGAATTTAAGGTAGATGAATATGGAAGAGCCACAAGCTGTTCAGGACTTTTTCTGCAGATCAGTGCTGCCCACTTTTTCAGACAGACTGGCAGATTAGTCACCAGTTTGTGACAGAGGAAATCTACTCAACAGTATTGAATTCCACCCTGGGAAACAGCCTAGCTCCTGATAGCATACTACAACCACTTCTGGCTAGTGCTGTCTCTGTGCATCACTCAAATATAACTTCTCTATTCCCTAGCCCCTACAGCTTCTTTACAACTACTAGAATGATGAAAATTATATTGTATTGTGAATTGTATGAAGTAGAATGCTGCAAAGTAGGCAATGACTCTAGTAAACATCTGGTCAAACGGTTGATAGTTGTTTGAAAGATGGGATTTCCTGACTGATCAGAAGCTTGCTAAAAATCATTAATGTTTCATAGATTAAAATGAAAAGTTGTATTGACTAGGATTTTGCCAGATAATATGCTGTGTGAAGTACTAGTCAATATTTTTATTATGATATAAATAATGGAAGTGAAAGTCTAGTTATTACATTTGTGAGCAGTGCTGAGTCAGGAGGGATAGCAAGATCTTGGAAGAATTTAAAATTATCTCATCCCAACAGAGCCTCAGTTTCAAAAGCCACGATATATGAACACTCCTTACCTGCCCAGTTCAGTGGGCAGTCATGTTGCAGTGACTACCTTGCCTTTAGTTATTTAATGAGAACTTCCCATGCGTGAAGTTCAAGCCTTGGAGGTTTTTAAGGAACTATTGTGATGGTTTTGGTCTAGGCCTTCCTGGTAACCAGCTCATAACCAAGGAAGTGGCCATGTACCCAGTATTCCATACAATTTTTATGTAAACCAGAGTATAAATAAGTTTGAGATTAGAAACCTCGCTCTCTTCTCTCCCAGTGAGGTCCAGGAGCAGTGGGTCCTTGCGTTGGTCTTGTGTATCCAGAGGCTGAGGCCTGCAGCGACCGCTGGCCTGCCACGCGGGAGGTTTGAGAGTGCTGGCCGTGTCTGGTGATCTTGCTTCTCTGAGAGACGTGGTGAGATTTGTTTTTCTAGTTCTTTATTTTGCTAGTTCTTGGGTTTGATTCTGTATATCTGTTCTGTGTCCCTCTTTGTCCCTTTTCCCCCTTTCCATTTCTCTTCGGGGGTGTTTGGATTCTCTTTGCTGTGTACATAGCATTTTGATTGTATAGAACTGCAATATACATAAAATATATATTTTTACATAACTAGATTGATTTTGGGTTCTTCAATTTTTACAGTTTTTTTTCCTTTGCCCTAAAGGAGGAAGGGAGGGGGAAGGGGTTGTGAGTTCGGGCATCCGGCGGGGAGCCAAGTCAGAACCTTCACAACTGTGCTTTGATACGGGAGAGTTCAGCATACCTCCTATCATGGGTTTTACAAATGTCTCCTTTTAGGAAAAGAAATAGTAATTTACAAACTTTTGAGAATCAGCCTTTACTTACATACATTGTGCTAATGGGACCTGTTTAAATTGGATTAGTCCTTAGGCCCTTTGAAACATTGGTAGAAAACGCCATAGAGAAAAGTGCTGGTGGGGTTATACCTGTGAGAATATTCCATCTTTCTGCACTACTCAGACAGAAATTAAAGTAGTAATAGGATAAGACATCTCTAACGCCCTAGAGACGTCTGAAATGTCTTGCTAAATGGTGAAGAGGATCTAGTTGTGGCTTAAAGGTAAGAAAGAGTGGGCAGTTGCTTTCTCACAGATGGGGAATAAATTCTTTCCACATACTCAGATTTCCTGTTTAGTCCATTTCCTGTCTTGAATAAAAAAACTCTCAAAGTCTAAATCTTATGGAGGACCCGGGAGTGCCAGGATGTGTCAGGCATGCCTGGAAATGACCATTTCTTTTACCACTTTGATATGCTTTAAAAACTGCTTCACAGGTTACTTCATACCTTTCAGGTTTTTCAAAAGTCATTTTTAAGTGCTTATAAGCAGCTTCACTTAATGTTGCAGCTGTGGGAAATTTGCTTTATCATACCCACAAGAAGCTTGTCCAAGAGCAATGGTTCTGGTATCGTGTTCTAGATGAGTAGGTTTTTCTGCCAGAAGAAAGGATATTTTCAGTAGGTTAAGGTAATTTGTTTTCTGCTCTTTGCTGAAAAACCCCTGTAGATCTGCTACACTCAGATTCTTCACAACCATGTGCATGTGATAAGGAAGGATCCCTGTGTGGACACTTGAACCAGGAAGAGAAGTAGCCAGAAGGCAGCAGTGGGTGGCCATGAGTTGGACAGTGTGTCAGTGAGGGGTTTGGGTTTGCAGCACCCGGTCTGGGTAGTTAAATACCTGTGGAGTTAAGATATTGGTTTGTCTGCTAAACATAGTTAAACCAAGCTTTCATTGTACTAGAGTCTCATGAAAATAAGTAAATTCACCCGCTCAGAATTTAGGCATTTAGTGCTGATTGCTCTAAAGGAGCCCAAAGGGAAATTAGAAATTGTCTTCAGAGCAGGGTTTGAATAAACTTATAACTGCATGAAAATAATGAGGAAAAAAATTAAAATATGAACAGCTGCTTTTGAAGTAAGTACCATCTATCCTGAGCAGTGAACAAATCAGGAATCCCCATGAAAAAATGGTATGTGGTCATATGTTTTAACTGTGTCCTACTTTATATTCATTGTAGAACTGCATTAGCTCTGTGCAGAAATTTGTAATCTAATGTGCTTTCCTCTTGCATTTCTTTAATTCTCAGCATGGCTCTGGAGTAGCAGGTCCCTACATCATGGGCAACCATGGAGCTGTGGAGGCTGCCCTTACAGCCACTCTCTGGCTACAGTATGACCCCATCCACAACACTGAATACCATGCCAAATGTGTATATGAAGGATAAGTTTGAAAAGCAAAGAAGGAATTGCAGACAGTATTCAAGGAAAATGAAGAAAACATGGTAAAGCAGGAAGGTATAAATAATATATATTACACATTTTGAACCAATGAAGAACATTTCTGTATTTCATATTGGAGAATACAGTTGCTTTTGTTTAACTCCAGCCACCAACTAAGCACCACACAGCCATTCACTCACACCTCCCTCCAAAGGGATGGGGGAGAAAATAAGGGGTAAAAAGGGAAAATTCATGAGTTGAGATACAGGCAGTTTAATTGGTAAAGCAAAAGCCACATATGCAAGAAAAGCAAAACAAAGAATTCATTCACCCCTTCCCATGGGCAGGCAGGTGTTCAGTCCTCTCTAGGAGAGCAGGGCTTCATCACACCTAATGGTGATGACTTGAGAGACAAATGCCACCCTTCCTTCTTCTTCCTCAGATTTATATACTGAGCATGACACCATATGATCTGGAATATGTCTTTCGTCACTTGGGGTCAGTTTTCCTGGCTGTGTCCCCTCCTAACTGAAAAGGCCTTGGCTCAGTGCAAGCCTGGCTCAACAATAACCAAGACATTCCTGTGTTATCAACACTATTTAACAGAAATCCAAACACAGCTACTGTGAAGAAAATTAACTCTACCCTAGCCAAAACCAGCAAAATAGTCTATTGAATCACAGCAAAAACATAAAATGATGTTACAGTAGGATTATCATTTAATAGATCAAGCGCACGAATGTCATTGTGCTTACACAAATTCACTGAAACAAATGCACCTTGAAATGAACTGAATTAATCTACAGGTCACCCCTATCTCTGACTTTTAGAGAAAGTCAGATCAGCTCCCTACAAGTAAGCAGCTGCAGTAACAGAGTACCAAACAGGGATCTTAGTATGCAAGCAGCTGCTGTTTCGCTTCTGCCCAAGTGAGAAAACATGATGGTTTCAACAAGCTGTTAGTAACTCTGTGTATGTGCTGTGTAGTGTATTATGCAAATTCACTCCTTTAAACATTAATTTGAGGTCAGTCTGGAAAAATGCCAGTATTCTTATAGTTAGTTAAGAAAATGTTCTTTAATAGAGTTAGCTGCTAATTTTGTTAATTTATTATTGAAACCCATAATAAGCCATTTGATCTTGTCATTGCAAATACCAATTTTCTTACACTTGAATCACTTCAATCTTTATTAAAATTTATACCAGCCTGTTCAGTCAATATTGAACAAACAAAAGCCTTCACTCAAATTAAAGTCGTAATTTTCTTCCTTGTGTAACTGCTACCAAATAGTGGCCAGCTGGGCTTGTGGGGCTGAATGCCCAGAGTTTGCAGGAATGACAGAGCAAAACAATGCTGTATAGGCTGAGGACAAGCAGCGTTATGAAGACTTGGACTTGAAATGCCACATTACTTATTCATATTTGGAAAACAGGAAGCCTGATTACCTCTGCAGCGATCTGATTGTGACTGAACTGCTAGCTAAGGTGAGGTGCATGTCTGCAAAAAAATAAACCACAAGTATAAACTTCTGATTTGGTTATTCACAGTGAAGTGATGAATGTTGAAAGATTGAAGTCAGAGAACTTACAGATCACAACGCATCTCAACTGGCTTTCACAGTTACATGGCATTACTCATGAACTAGTTCTGCCTGGAGGGCCTGCTTAGTTTGTGGTTACTAGTTAACTCATTAGGAAATACACTATCAGTATGTAAGAAGACTGAAATGAGCGTGAAAGACCAATGTGTGTTTTTCTTCATTTTTTTTTAGTAGCTGTAGCTCATTGGCATTGCAGGACTCTTCAATATTGTCACTTAACTGATAACAGACTTGCTATTGGCAGTGTGGGGTTTTCTTTTTGCTGCACGTCCATATGCAGATGAATTAAGACAGTGTAAATCTAATCTTTGTTAAGGGAACGTTTCCTCATTTGTGGGGAGACAGACTAGAGAACCCTGTACAAGCAGTATAGGAAAATATCTGAATGCAAAGCCATTTCCCAGTTTTAGGAGAGACATGTCATGGATGAAGAAAATGCCATTTTAGGCTATATTTATCCTGCTGTACTTGGAGGTCAAAATCGTCAAAGATTTGAGGGCTCAGGTAGTGACGGTGATTTAATGGCTTTTGAGGAAGGAAAGGGGATATTATTTCATCTTGTACAAATCTTTTGTCAGCAAATTCCTGCATGTGATGTGTTCAGTCATATATACTGCTCATTTACTACTGAAAAAAAACATTGATGCAGAATCTGTGCAGAATTTAACTAATAACTCTTCCAGTCTCAATATCTTTCTCTAAACCCTTATGATTTTTTTTTTCTTTTCACCCCACATCTCTCTCCCCTCTGCTACCATTTTTCATTGTGTTTCTGCTTAGTTAGTCCTACCACCATATTTTTCTGGCATGTCTTTCCCTCTTCTGTCCTCTCTACCATAGTTACTAGCCTCATTATGAGTAAATGTATAACCAGAAATTTTTCAGACTGTTAGACTGAAGGATGAAAATCAGCTTAGAATCTTTCAGTTTTGGTGGTTAAGCTTGTCAAAACCAAAGCAATTTTAAATTGGTTTTATTGGCTATGCCCCTAGAATTCAGTAGTATTTGTAAGAAAAAATTAAAATTCAGTAGCAGTTGTAATTAATTATTTATTATGAAGGTCTCAGAGATTCTGAATTATGAACAGAAACACTCTTTAAATTATCCAAAAAGTATACTGAATCCTAACAAGGTGATGTTGGAGTTGTCAATGATACAAAGCAAAAAAAACACTGATCCTTCTCTGGTCATGCCCAATTTCATGCTTTGCACTGTATCCTCTTCATTGGGTTTGTTAAGAGTTGCTTGGTATATCACTTAAATAGGATTGTGTAAACCTTTTAACCTTAGATCTGCTATATCTATTCACATCCTCTCAGATATTTGTAATGCAGTGTCTGCCCTTGTGCTGTGAATCTTTTCAATATGACCTGACTGAAAATTTGAATATTTGATGCTCATGAAGTTCTGTTAAGTCAACATTCGTTTCCATCTTGAAATGGGGTTAAGTGTTTGATGTATCAGAATTTTGTATTTTAATCTTCTTAAAAGAAGCAATTTTGAAATATAGGTTGTCCTTGAGGAGCTGCAAGGGAAAAAAATAAATATAATAATAGACAATTTTGTACCTGTTCTATTTGTTTCTGCATCCAGTTTTGAGATACAGTCAAAGATACCATGCAGTGGTTTAATAAAAAAAAACCAAAACAAACCACTTATAAATAAAATCACTTGTCTAGATTAAAGAGTTGTACTCAATAGGTAAGAAACTTTGGAAAAATACGAAAAGGACTGCACTGAAAAACTTGTCTGTGTGTGAAAAAGTTTTGTCTTATAGCCTCCCAAAAAGTTATACTTTTTTCCCTGAAAAATTATTTAATAAAAAGCTAATAATACCTCAGTGGTAAAGTTCTTTGTAATCCTCTGCTCCATTCTTAAAAAAAGAGAATATTTTCATGTTTTCCTTAGATGCTTGGGAGTAATATGAATATAACTTTCTTATGTTCATTAAACTTTAATTTTCCAGTATACGAGTATATTTCTGTAATAATTTATGTTAATGTTTGTTTACCTCTGTGGAGGAAAAAAACATGTATGTGTACAAATTCATTATTTGAGATGTAGGCTGCACTTTCTCAGATAATGATTCCCAACTTGAGAAGAATAGATTGTTTGCTTCCAATTTTGCATATGGAATGTAGTACAGTAAATTCATTCTGGATGTACAAGAACTTTTATTTTTTTCATCGTTTCCTTTTCTGAATTCAAAAGCACCACAGTTTCACTAGCACAAATATTTAAGAAAATCTTAAAAAAATGAGTTGAATATTACAACAAAATTAATTTCAGTCTGCAGAAGTAGTGATTTTATGTTAAGCATAACATTCAGATGAATAACTAAAAGTTTAAGCAAGAAATGATTATTGATATAAGTTGTTCCATTAGGAAACAGACTATAATATCTACAGTAATTATGAGCAAAACAATACAGTTTAAGTGGTTTAAATAATGTGCTATCCAGAAATTATTACCTCACCTTGTTCACAAGTAATTTTGGATAATGGATGTCTGAGAATTGTGTCATTTGTTATGGACCAATTTGCAAAGAAACGGGAAAATTTGTCAAATAAATTTTTCATTATGAATCGTATGGTATGTTTTCCTTGGATATGCATTTGTCCTCTGAAAATCCCTGAGCTCCCTCAGACTACCAGTCTACTATCACTTTGGTGACTTCAGACTTAACATTTCCTCAATACAGATTATATGAAAATCGAAGGATGTTTCACCTCCTAACAAAACCATGTATAGAGGTATTGTGGAATCATTATCTTGCAGTAGTTTCTAAGAGGCAATGTTTATGTTCTGATGTTAGATGTGAAATATTTAATAGAATCATTTGTTTTCATGGCTTGCATTATGGACTCATTTGAATTGCTACTCTTTTGTGTTGAGATGTTTTAATAAAGTATGTAATATATAATTATATGGTAATTATACTGGAATATAAGTCCAATGAGGAGCAGCTGAGGGAGCTTAAGGTGTTTAGCCTGGAGAAAAGGAGACTTGGGGGGACAATATTGCTCTCTACAAGTACCTGAAAGGAGGTTGGACCCAGGTGGTGATTGGTCTCTTCTGCCAGGTAGCAAGTGACAACACAGGAAGAAATGGCCTCAAGTTGCACCAGGGGAGGTTTAGCTTGCATATTAGACAATTTTTTTTTCTTTTATAGGGTGGTCAAACATTGGAAAAGAACAGATGGAGTCACCATCCCTGGAATTGTTCGAAAATGACGTAGATACTGTGCTCAGGGACATGATTTAGGAGTGGCCGTAGAAATGCTAGATTAATAGTTGGACTCAAGGATCTTAAAGGTCTTTTGCAACCTAAACGATTCTACAATTCCATGACTGAATAGTATGTAAACACTGCTTTTCAAGGTTAACTTAGAACTTTTTTTTTCAGTATTTTTCCAGTGGCCTATCTTGCCCACACAAGAAAAACCTCTAGAAAAGGTTTGAAAGGATAACAATGTAACATCTCAACAGACGAGACTTAGTGCTATGGACTTTAGCTATGTCCCAGAAATCACATATGCTGGTTCAGTGACTTTTTTAACCTCTATGATTGAATACCATTTCTATCCCACTTACATGGGATTTAAACAAAAATGTGTGCTGGTAGCTCAACACAGGATGTGAAATTTATAACTTAAGGAACTATTCCAAATTTATAGGGTTAGTGGTCTGAAAAAATATGGGTCTACATCACTATGGTTTGCGCACTCATTTTCTTAATGTGCTGTGCTTTTACTTTCAAAATTGCCTATATGAGTAATTGGAAGGTCGATGACTAATTACTTACATAAAGTCTATGCTTTTCTCCCTGTCACAGACACCAGATCCATTTTAGGGCAGACAGAACTGACTAAAGCATTCCCAACAGCTTCAGAATTCATTTTATTGTAAATAACATTTAAAATAATGGCTTGTTCTACCTGAAATTTATCCCTTCTCCTGTTTCCATCCAAAAAATGTATATCAATATTTACCACTGTTTTTTCATTTCGACCTAAAGCTGAATTTCTTTTGTCTAAAACAACACCATCACCACCACCACTCTCTCTTTTTTTTTTTTTTTTTTTTTTTTTTTTTTTTTTTTTTTTTTTTTTTTTTTTTTTTTTTTTTTTTTTTTTTTTTTTTTTTTTTTTTTTTTTTTTTTTTTTTTTTTTTTTTTTTTTTTTTTTTTTTTTTTTTTTTTTTTTTTTTTTTTTTTTTTTTTTTTTTTTTTTTTTTTTTTTTTTTTTT
>NW_020955268.1:1121825-1125771 GCF_003031625.1 Empidonax traillii
TTTTTTTTTTTTTTTTTTTTTTTTTTTTTTTTTTTTTTTTTTTTTTTTTTTTTTTTTTTTTTTTTTTTTTTTTTTTTTTTTTTTTTTTTTTTTTTTTTTTTTTTTTTTTTTTTTTTTTTTTTTTTTTTTTTTTTTTTTTTTTTTTTTTTTTTTTTTTTTTTTTTTTTTTTTTTTTTTTTTTTATGATTTTTGTTCTCTGTCACTTGAATTCTCATTCTGGAATGCTCACCTTCTTTTCTTTGAAAGTACAGTATTTTAATAGTGCTGCAGGAAATAATTGATTTATACTTTGCTGGTTCTTTACATTTTGGGGAATGGAATAATATTATAAATCTAGTTTCTGAGGGCAACATCTTTTAACTGAGACTAAAAGAACAAACCTTTTTGGTAAATAAAATATAAATGAGTGTATGCTATTTAATCTAAAAGCATTGATTATGGAGGTACTGTGAATACTACTTCCAATTGATTTCTCTCAATTTACATAGGAAGAAAAGGTTGTTTGTTTGATTTTTGGTTGTTGGTATGGTTTTGTTTGGTTTTGTTTGTTTGTTTGTTTTTCCCCTCAAAATACATTACATTTTTAGCATTTGTTTTGGATATGAGTTGGAAAAAACCTAACCATTTAATTTTGATATAGGTTTGTTTTTGGTTTTTTTTGTAAAATAGATTAGAGTGACCCACTTAAAGTTTATGCGGTAAGTCACAATGCAAAGTGAAAGTGCAATAAATACGAACTTTCAAAGTAAAGAAGAATAACAGTCTCAATACAACACTCTCTCAATATGGAAATACTTCGACCTTCTTTGATTCTTTCAATTAACTGAAAAATCATATTATCTCAACCTTAAATGTACACATATTACAAATTATACAGTTATAAATCAAATTATATATTTTAAATTGTCCATCTGAAAAATATAATGAAAATGCCATGAATTGTTATAAAGGTGTTACAGAGACTGTTATAGGTAATCTGATTGTACGAGATTACCTGTGTGTGATTGAACAACTTCATTACACCATATTAAATTAGTATTTCTACTATCAAATCTATTTTTTTCAGAATCAGTAAGTGTATTTCCGCTAGTTTCTTTATTATATGGTAAGCCTCATAAAGCAGAAGGACTTTCCAGGTACAAGTGCTGGAGTCTAGGAGTTTGTTCTGTAAAGCATGATGACCTTAGTATTAGTACACTGGACACACAAAAAGCACAGTGTCTTCTGTCTCTGGTGTCTTCTATCTCCAGTGCTTCTCTCTCTGAAAAAAAGTACAGTAAGTACCTAAAAGCCTACCACGTTAGTAGTTTTCCTAATAAGTTATGCTGGATGAGTTCCAGATATAATTGCTTTTGTAAATGTTAGCAGCAGTTGGATATCAGGATTTTAATTTACTGGGGGAAATAACTGCTCAACTATGCAGTGTATCTGACATTGATATGATCCTGGTATGATTTGTGAGGTGATAACTTTCATTCAATAGCTGGTACACTCATTGTAATTCATAGAAAGGTGACTGATTTGACGTACAGTGATGTAACTAAAAAGTTAATTCTTTTTCAGTTGCTTTGAGAGAGAATCCATGTAGCTAAAAGGAATCCCTGGAAGGGATGACTTCTCCAAAGATGAAATGAACTTTCACAGTGTGACCTCTGCACAAAATTTTTACTCTGATAAATGTGTTCAATTCCTATTCTAATAGGAGATTTACCGTAGAACAGCTTTGTAGAGCTGCTTTGTGTTTAGTGCTGGCCAATCCCGGACAACAATTTAAACCTGAAGCATATCATAGAATTCTACTACTTCAGCTCTAGCAGTAATACAACTCTGCAAATTTCTACCATAAAATCACTATGAAACAGGCAATCTGGAATTTTATACTCTCTGTTGTTTCTGTAAGCTAGAATGTTCACATTATATACTAAATGAGGTTGATTTTTTTTCCAGACTGACTTCACTGCAAATTCAGTCAGGTTTGTGTCATATTGCATTGATTGTTTTTCATCTTGAACACCTTTGCCAGTAAGAGGAGGACAAATAAATCTCCACTTGAAACTGGACTGCCCCATCAACTCCTGTTCTAGACTGCAGTCATAGCAAATCCAAAGAATTTATCAAAGGGTGTTTTGTTTTGCATTGTTTTGGTGTTTTTTTCCCCCATACAATCAAGAAATGTAAACACATGGGATTTCTTCATGAAGTTGTGCTTTATCTATAATTATATAAAATAACCCCGAAGTTGAACACCTAAGTTATGATTACTTGCAGCTCTTGGTTTGGGTATCTCATTTGACATGCATTATCTGAAATATAGTTATATGCCTTGACCTTAAATGCAGTATTTGTGGGAGTCTCTTAAATACCTGATTTTGATGAGTGGGCAGATGTTGATTTTACATCAAGATTACAGTAGGTTAAATCATCTGACAGAGTGGAGTAAATAACTAAGTAGGATTATTCTTAATTTGTATTTGTCTAATTGAGAAAACAGCTTATACAAAAATTTTTTAAGGGAATGTGATAATTTAGAGTTTAGTTTTATGTTTTAGGTATCTACAAAACCCCACATTCCTTCACTCATTAGTATTAATAAAAATTAATTGCTTTCTTGCCTTCCACACCTTTACTATAACAGATTTTAGGTGTGTTTTTTTTTTTCCCATTATAGAATATAGTTTCTTTTACTGAATAAGTGTTGATATTTCACCATGCATGTATCAGGAGAGACTTTACTCTTCACCTTTAATTTTCCTTGATTTTCACAACTCTGCGTGGATATCCAGTGTGAAAAAGCTCTTATACCATCTTTTGAAATATAAATTTAGTGCTTCTGAATAGATCAATACCCCTAGAGGCTGGAATGTTCTTTCTTTTCACTGAAAACATACAATGAAATGCAGAAAGGGTTTAGATTTTTGTCTGGCTCTCTTGTGCAACTAAACAAATGCCTGAAATTGCAATATCTAAATAAGCTTATTTAATGTTCGTTGAGATTTAGGAGTGAGTGTTGCATCTACCAAGGAAAGTCTATTTATGCAGTATGAATGTGGTAACTGTGTGGCTAATTCATTTCTGTTCAGGCTCCTAAGCAGCCTCCTTGTGGTAAGAATCTACGACTTATCACTGAATAAAGCTACATTTGAAGAATTAAATGATGATGCAGAGCATCTCTTCTCATGACTCATTCATTTTCTACTTATTAAAGCCTGGACATGTGGATAAACCAGGATTTTAAAAAAGTAGAATTACAAGTAAACTCTTTTCATTATTTTAGTGAGGATTTTCTGTTTAGATTCAAAGTTAAGATCCAGTAGCCTTCACATTCATATACTGTACAGACGTGGAAAAAACACAAAAGTTTTTATGGGGTTTAGTAGTCTGTTCTGTTTTCAAGACTTTTTAGTATCATAAAATTATTTAGTTCATAAGGGGTGTCTGTGGGTCCTATGAACCAATGCAAAGAGAGGATAATTCTCAAATTAGAGAATTTTATTCCTGACACTGTACAATGGAATTTTGAAAAGCAACCAAGGACGGTGGTTCCACTACCTCTCTCTGTCCCTGCAGTTACCTGCTCCTTCCATGGAAGATTTTTCTTTTGGTTTACATTTGCATTCCTGCAACATTTTTTTTCTTGTCTATGCACAGAGACAGATCAGAGTCTATCTCTGTAACACCCTATTAGATAGTTGATAAAGTCAGTCTCTCTAGGCTGCCTTCCTCAGCATCTTTGTACTTCAGATAGACAAAAAGTGCTAATCCTTTAAGGTCAAAGCCACAAAGAGTTGAAGTAAGTGAATCTTACTTGGTATCTCAGTACTTTTCTTTTTTTTTTTTTTTTTTTTTTTTTTTTTTTTTTTTTTTTTTTTTTTTTTTTTTTTTTTTTTTTTTTTTTTTTTTTTTTTTTTTTTTTTTTTTTTTTTTTTTTTTTTTTTTTTTTTTTTTT
>NW_020955268.1:1126100-1165023 GCF_003031625.1 Empidonax traillii
TTTTTTTTTTTTTTTTTTTTTTTTTTTTTTTTTTTTTTTTTTTTGGTATTGTATACAAATGGCTTTCCAAATTTAGCCTGAAAATTACAGACTGTTTCCTGGTTTGCATAATTTCTTAAGCTACTATCCAGCAACACTGTAAATAAGTATGAGGTAAAGTGACGAGATAGGAGGAGAGAAATGGCTGAAATATTTCCCCAGCTAAAGAAGCTATATATGTATCAAAGAGGATAATACTGAACCATTTAAATGAATTTTCTCTTGTTCCCTTATGTATCTGTCATTTTAAATTATCTTATTTATTGTCTGTGGTTTTAATGTGCCATTTTAAAAATGAAGGGAAAAAAGGTAAAAATCAATGTTCACATTTCAAATGAAATCCTTCTTTCATAAGCTGTGGAAAAAAAAAAAAAAAAAGAAGATCTGTCATTCTAAAGGCAGTATTTATCCTGCCAGTATTTGTAGAGAGCTGCTATCCATAAATGTGTGTGCAATAGATAGTCTAATTGCTTCACTCACAGTTGCAGGATATGCATTCTCCTTCTTGGTAACAGCAAACTTCATGTTATTTCCTATTCACTGTATTTCTTGAAGAAGATCAGTGCTGCATATCAATCACAGAAGCATCTGCTTGCATGAAAGGTTTCTTGCTCTTTTCCTGTGACAAGTCATTTATTGTCATCTTTGACAGTGCTTGTGTTTGTGTCATGCTAATGCTGCCCAGAATCTCTTTCTTATAATTCAGTAGTGTTTGAGTACTTGCCACTTTTAAATGCAGTTTTTAACCCTTGCATTACTACTATCATCCAAACTGGCATCCAAACAGTTTCTTAGAAAGAACTGAAGTATTTTAGGCCTTAATTAAGCATATTGTCAGATCGTTTATATATCTGTATGTTATTTGTGACTGCTCATGTGTCTTTGTCCATTAGAAAATAACTGATAATGTTACTGCAGTAGGAAAGAAAGCTGAAGACAGAATAGCTACTCAGAGCACAGAGGTATTTTAAAGTAAATATATATATACAACAGTAGCAGGAGAATGTCTGATATTTAGTATGCATTTTTACAATACAAAACCCAAAGCAAATGCCACATAAAGCAGCTTACCTTTATAGATTCCTGGGTTGAATTTCTTGCCTTTTTTTTTTTTTAAATTTATTTAATAGGAGATAATTCCCAATCCCTGAGGGTTTTTTATGGGTTTAAGAGGGTCTCTTATTTTTGCTTTCTTCTCTCCTACAGACATTTATATTTTCTGTCCAAATTAGGTGCGAATACAGTCCTGCTACAAATCTAGATCTGAGGATTCTCTGCAGAGATGAAAATCAAAACATTCTAGTAATAAAAGTATGAGCCTCTATTGTCTGAGCTAATAGAGATACCTATTTTTATTTATTCTAGTACTTTTCCCACAACACTTCTCCTAAAGTATCTTTATTGTTCTTGTTGTTTTAGTTTGCCTTTCTTTTTAATTTTTGAAGTTACTTTTTGCCTAGGCAATGTTTCTAAGTTTTTTCCTTCTTTTCACTTCTCTTTCTCTTCTTTTCCATCCTTCCTTCCCCCAGTATATCACCTCTGTGTTTCTATGATTTATTTCATACATATATTTTTTTCCTCTCATTCCCAGAATATGCTCATCATAATCTTGTGTAACAAATGGGACAATACCAGTACTTGTCTTGCTGCCTTTTCTCATGTCCCCACATCTGCAGAGAATGAACAGAAAGAAAAGCTAACTTTAATTCCCACATGTTTAGATACCAACACACCTTCTTCATAAAGCATCGTTGGTGTCTCCTCCTT
Organism: Empidonax traillii; assembly: GCF_003031625.1. Taxonomy (NCBI): domain Eukaryota; kingdom Metazoa; phylum Chordata; class Aves; order Passeriformes; family Tyrannidae; genus Empidonax; species Empidonax traillii. The sequence continues at coordinate 1,127,907 of NW_020955268.1, forward strand.
TTTCACTCTCCAGAAAGAGAAAAAATGTATACTTTTTCTGAGCATCTCAGAACACCTAACTGATTTTATTGAGAAGCGTGCTGCAGCTTCTGGTTTGTTTTGGGGTTTTCTTGTGGGCTTTTAAAGTTGTGCTCTGTGATATAGGACCATCGCCTCCCTAAGATCGTGCTTTATGGGGAACTTGCCACTGGCTGCCGCAAGAGAGGAGCCCCGAAGAGGAGATACAAGGACTGCCTGAAACAATCCCTCAGCCTTGGCCATATTGATCACCACCATTGGTCTACCTTGGCCTCCAATCGGGAGGCCTGGAGACACACCATCTCTAACGCTGCTGCTGCTTTTGAGAACACACGCAGGATCACTCTCGAGGAGAAAAGACAAGGCAGAAAGAATCGCGTCTTGTCAATATCACCTGGGGAGTCTTTCTGCTGTACGTTCTGCAACCGGACTTGTCTACCTCGCATTGGCCTTTTTAGCCATCAGTGCGCTTGTAGCAAGTGTGGGTAGAGCCCCTCCCAAATCTTCGTTCGCGAAGCCTAGCCATGATGAGTACACAAATGACTAAAAAATGCTACCATTCCAAGATAGTGCTTATCTTATTGGGTTAACATTTAATTTGCTTATTTAATTCACTAGTTTTTGTAGTTCAGATTCGATGTGTGTATCCCACATCAACAAGTCCAAGGGCACTATTTCTGAGAAGAAATATTTGTAAGACAGAAAAAGGGTTTTTTTTCTCTTAGGGCACTAGCAAGGTTCATTCAGAATTTGAGTATTCCTTCACATTTGCTCTTTTATCATATACAATTTTCCCACTAGTTCAATACATACAAGCAGTCAGCCTAATGCTCTTACAAAAAACTTGTGAAACAACATCAAATTTCTTGGCTGTGAGGCTAATTTTTGTAATTTCTCCCTAAAATCACAGTGCCTACACCACGTACGGCTTGTCCAGAATGGAATAGCATGTCCATTCTTTGTTTGTGCGGTTGTGAACACATAATGCTTGATTTGTTTTATTTTGTCTGACAGTGGAGTGGCAGACTGGCATTAAACATCCTCTGTGGGTTGTAAAAGCCTTTTTTATTGAAACAGGATGTAGCTGTATTTAAGATTCATTCCTTCCTTGTTTAATGGAGACGCCACATCATATACTTCTTAAATGCACCTTTTATGTAATTGTGTGAGTGAAGCTTTGCTGGAGTGTGCCTTAGAATGCAGAGCCCAGTCTCTGTTATATATAGTTAAGGATCTGTGTTCCTCACTTTGAAAAAAACCAGCTAGAATACTGTATTTTAGCTTATGCTCAAACAGCCACAGAAAGCTCTGCAGTTTTGATTTATTCTCCATATGCTTCCTTGATCAGTTTATGATATTTTTATTTAGAATAATGCCTTTTTTTGTTTTAATGCTGGCATTTAGTGGTGTGTTTCAGTTTTCCAGGGAACTTAACCATGCAAGCTGTTTTGAAAAAATGAGGCATTGTGACATGGGAATCAATGGCACATTTACCTTTTCATTTGTTTTGTCAGCCTAATATTATAGTACTGTGTTGGCATTCTCCTAGTGGTCTCCTTTGCGTACTTTCTGTGTTAATCTACTGGCCTGTTGTAATCGTTGGTACTTGATGCTGTGCTACAAGAGGTTCATATTTGCACAAAGAAATACCTCACTGTGGACTTTCTCGTACCATTGTGTTTTTCTACGCCCGGCAACACTTTTGGAAGTTTTTGCCTGCTGTGGCTGAAGACACTGAAGACACTTGGTGACATAAAGATGTCCATTATCTGGTAGAAACAGAGACTTTTCAGATGTTTGAGCTCCTGCCTGCTTTGGGAATGGAGAACGGAATAAACAGAAGAAAAACAACAATCTCTCTCTTGTCATGTTAAAATTCTGATACCTCAGACTGGGAGGTTGTCAGCGTCTACCGATGTCCTCTGTACCACTCAGGATTTTGTAGATTTATATTGTATTCCCTCAAGGTCCTCCATTTCTCTGTATCTGCATGACTGTTGCTTAAAACAAAAGTGGTTTAAGCTTTTAGATAAAACAATGAGGAAATTTGAATACTTTCCAGTTCTACCATACCCTTTCTGAGATAAAGAGACCAGAACTGCAGATAATATTCATGATTCATATGCAACATGAACTTATGTAGCAAAGCAATTATGTTCTCTATTTTGTTTGCTGATCCCTTCTTGATATTTGATTTTCTTGATTGTTCTTTTTTTATCTTTACTGACCACCACACAGCTTATCATACTACTGAGGAGCAAGGTATTGCGGCTATTTGGACGATTCAGAACAATTATATCTTCCCATGTGGAAATCTTCTCCGCACACCACCCACTGTCTAGTTTTACATTTAGTCACATCTCTTTTACCATTTTAGATAGACTCCTTGGTCATATGTCAGTTCATCTCTATTAATCCACATCCTTACGATACTGAACAACAGAGCTGACAGCAAACTTTCCCGTTCCATTCCATCCCATCCCCCCTTTTTCAGGACACATACAAAAATATTGGACAGCTGCATGTACCTGTGGAACTGGTATCCTCCCTCCATTTCAAGAATGAACCGATTTTTTATTGCTTTTCTGTCTCTTGTATTTTTTATTCATTTGTTTGTTTGTTTCTTTTGCAAAAACCTTCCTTTTTGTACCATGACACTTCAATTTGCTGAAAAGTCAGACATTGTTATGAGTCATCCACAACATAAGGATTTCCTGTTGGAATATTCAGAGTTTCTTCTTTGAAGGCAAATGTGAGTAATTCCTTTGACCTCAAATTCTGTGTCTTGGCAAAGTGCAGTAAGTGAATTTAGGCTTCATCTCTATTATACAACTCTCATTTTCAGACCTCAAGACAGATATGTAAGTCCATGCAGAAAACAAGATTTCACATGTGCATTACTCTTTTACCTTTCCTCTTGGTCTTCTCTGGGGTCCCAGTGTTGTCTGTTTACATTCCTGAACAGCCCCCTCATTTACACCCATTCTGTGTGTAAGAATTTTTGTCTATTAAAGCCAGTTTCATATGTTCCAATTCCTAACCTAAATATCAGTTAGTCTTTCCGGTGCTGTATATCACTGCACCTAATGCCCTAACACTGATGTCTGCGTTGGAGATTCAGAAGATTTTGCCATTTAGTAAGGTTTCATCAGTTGAAGGGTAATAAAATAGAAAGATGTGAATAAACATCTGGGTATTCTGAATGATTACAGAATAACTGTGAACTGTCAGAGGGAAGTAGCCTTAAAAAAGGCAAGTATGACCTGAAGATGATGAGAAAACAATTCTTAGAGAACAGAAAAGTATTACCATATCAATGCTGTTGTTTAGGCTTGAGTGAGAGGTTTCTCTTGATTCCCTGTTCAGGTCATGTTTCTTATATTAAAAAACCAAATAAATAAAAGTTAGGCTGGTATAGAAGATGGTTCCTTGGAAAGCTGGGACACTAAGATCTCCTTTTCTTAACTTTAGAAAAGCTCACTTTGTTTAGCCTACTGATATCCAGGCATGGATGTAATGACATCAAAGACTAAATCCTGGAGAGGAAAGAAATTTATACTAAAAGACAAAGGGAGTAAGGAGGCCATGGATTAATATTAGAGATTATGTGAGGCTGTCAGTAATTAAGTGCCTCCACCAATAGAGAACCTTCCACTGTGGACTAACCCCCCCATTTTTTAAAAATGCAGAACACAAGCTAATATTTGGGACACAAGGAGACTTCATTAGATGATTCAGAAGGTTTATTCCAGTCATTCCTAACATGCTTTGAAGACTTTCAGGTATCTTCTCTTTGACAGGATGACTGTATTTCTATGTGCTTTGTTGTCTTATTTTGTTTTGTCAAGAGCTGTGAATTGTGACTATTAGACTTAGGTTAACACAACAATACTTGTAGCAACTCTAGCCAGGACTCTCTAATGTGTACCTCTGATAAGGTCACATCTTGGCATTGTTTTTTCCACATTTTTAGATAGTTTTGGCCCAGCCAGGGCAAGTATGTTTTCTAGGATGTCTGGGCAGTCAACACACACATAAAATCCCTGTAAGTAATATCTACAAGAATTAAATTTAGTGGTGCTTTTGAGACACATTAATCCAAATAGTAATTGTGTAAAACAGGATAAAGTCCATTTTGACAAAGAATGGAAAATTGTATGGCCAGCAGTTTCTCTCCTCCATGGAACATGCAATTACTGCTACAAATGATTTGGACATTTTACAGTGTAAAGGTTGATAATTGAAGCTTGTTGCAGTTTTATAGATAGAAGCTAGCCTCATCCAATGCTGTATATACAGTGTATATCAATTTTTGTGGTCTTAGAGTTTATTTTTTAAAGAATTAAAAACCTGGGGGCCTTGCCCTTCACAGAACTCAAGATCACTGAGCCCGTTTGTAACTGGCCCTCTTAACTTTAGTTATCTAATTCTACAAGGATCCAGCAAAGGAGTTGTCATAAAGGAATTGACCTTGTTTTTCTTGATCTCTTACTCCCAGAAGGTATCTAGTGCCTTGTAAGTATTAACCGAATCATTGTAATAAAACTGATTCTTTATTTATAGCATGTCTTTATTTTTTTGTTATGCATAATTTAGTGTCTTTTAGCATGAATGTATTTACTAGACTTTTGCAAATATAATTGATATTGAGCTTAGAGAATGGGAAGAAACATCTGTGTTCTAGTCTCTGGATTTCTGTAATGTCTCTCTTGCTGTGATATGGTAAAATTTAAATAATAAACATGATCACAATATGAAATGTACAGCATAGAGTCTATTCTAATCCAGTTTTAGAGTAATTTTTAAAGATTCTTATTATTTAGAAACTCTTTGGCTCTGCTAGTCTGTATCTTCTTAATTGTACAGCTTCATAATACAGAAGGGAAAACAAATTTGCAAGGAACAGCAGATTTCCATGCTTACCTATCACTAAGTCTCTAAACTAAAAATAGATATAATTTTTTACAATAGTCAGATAAAAAGTATACTTCCTATACAACTTAATCAAAATACCCTTTTGTATCTATCTGACTTACCCTCTTTATTTATAGCATACAAAACTATCATTTAGCAGTCTATATGGTATCTGCTAGTGCAACCTTGTTGTAATAGTCAGCTTTTTCCAGGCGCATTTCTTGGCAGTTGCCTTAACTGAGATGAGAACTTTTTGTTTACAGCTATAAACCCTTTTCTTCTTAGAGAACTTTATCCATAGGCTGAAAGTTACTGTAATGCTTGGATATGGTTATGACTTTGAAAACAGGAAATCAAAACTACAAGAAAATTTTTTATAGAATCATAGAATCATGGAATGGTTTGGGTTGGAAGGGACCTTAAAGATGATCCAGTTCCAAACCCCTGTCATGTGCAGGGACACTTTCCACCAGACCAGGCTGCTCAGAGCTCCATCCAGCCTGATCTTGAACATTTGTAAGGATGGGGATGTCATCAGCAAATTTGCTGAAGGTGCATTTTGTTGCAGCAGTGAATTGGAAAAGAGAGGGGCTCCATGACCTGGGTTTTTAGCCCATTACCTGGAGGGGAAAATGCTCCCCCTTTCCCGCTACCACGAGGTTCCCATGGAACCCACAGAGACCACAGGAGAGGATGAGCAAGTGACAGTTTATTGTTCATGGATAGGTATATACATAGGTTTTGAGGGGATCACAGAACAACCAATTAAAAGTTCATGGAGTCTTACAAAACCAACAATGGTAAGAAAGGGTTAACAACCAGTAGACAAGGAGCTAACAAAGCCAATGAGAAAACTTTCAATTATCTCCTGGACATTTTAGAGCAGAGATAATGCTGGGAACTTTGGGAAGAAGAAGGTAAGTTAGCAAAAAGACTGCAAAAAGCCATTTTGAAAACATGTTCACTTAAACAACATTAACAACTTCTATTTTCTCTTATATACTGCAGATCCACTGCAACACTTTGTCCCTTTGTCTATGTCATTAATGAAGATATTAAATATCACTGATCCTAACACTGACCCCTGAGAGGCTACACTTTTCACTGATGTCCATTGGTACTCTAAGCCATTGACCGCTATCACTGAATGTGACCATTAAGCCAGTTCCTTATCCATCTAACTGTCTGCCCATCAAATCCAGTCTCTCTCCAATTCAGAAAGAAGGATGTTGGGAGGGACCATGTCAAAGGCTTTACAGAAGTCCAGATAAATGACATCTGTAACTCTTCCTTTGTCCACTGATGTAGTCACTCCATTATAGAAGATCATCAGGTTGGTCAGGCAGTACTTGCCCTCAGTGAAACTGTGCTGGCTGTCCTGAATCACCTCCTTGTCCTCCATGTGCTTTAGTAGAGCTTCCAGGAGGATCTGTTCCATGATCTTCCCAAGCACAGAGGTGAAGCTGACAGGTCAGCATTCTCAGGGTCGTCTTTTCTATTTTTTTTAGTGTGTGTGGGTGTGGGCGTACAATGTTTCCCCTTTTCCAGTCACCTGGGACTTCACCTGATTGTCACGACTTTTAAAATATCACGGAGAGTGGCTTGGCAATATCAGCCAATTGCATCAGGACTCTGAGAGGCATCTTATCAAGTCACATGGACTTACACACATCGAGGCTCATCAGGTGGTCACGAACTTCATCTCTTGCAGTGGGAGGAACTTTGCTCCCCCATTCCATATCTTGCTGTCCATCCACTTGAGGAGTATGGGAAGAGAGCTTGCCAGTGAAGTCTGAGGCAAAAAAGTTGTTGAGTACCTCAGCCTTCTCCTCATCCATTGTTACCAATATATCAGCGTTTTTTATCAACAGGGATATACCTTCCTTGACCTTCCTTTTCTGATTAACAGACCTTTAGAAGTCCTTCCTGTTATTCTTTATTTCCCTTGTCAGGTTTAGTTCCAGCTTCACCCTGGCCCTCTTCATTCTATCCTTGCACAACTGTACTTTGTTTCTACAGTCTTCCCAGGTTACCTGCCCTTGGTTCCACTGCCTGTGCATTTGCTTGTTTCTCTTTAGTTTGACCAGCAGGTTCCGACTCAGCCATGCCACTCTCCTACCTTCCTTGACTGATTTCTTGCTCCTGGGGATTACTAGCTCTTGGGCTTTATGAAAGACTTCCTCAAAGATCTGCCATCTCTGTTGAACTCCTTGTCTCCAAGGGCAATCTCTCAGGGATCCCACTGACTGTCTTCCTGAAGAGCTCGAAGTCTGCTTTCCAAAATTTAGGCTCCTCACTTTACTCCTTATCTGACCCATATGCCTCAGTACTATGAACTCTATCAGTACTTGATCACTGAAGCCCAGGTTTGCCTCTAATCTTGATGTCACTGATCAGTTCCCTTGCACTGGTGACCATGAGATCCAGTAGTGCATCTCCTTTGGTAGGGCTATCCATTATCTAAGCTGAGAAGTTATCCTCCCTGCGTTCCAGGAGTCTCCTGGACTGCTTACAGCTCGCTGTCCTATTTTCCCAGCAGATATTGGGATGGTTGAAGAGCAGCAGGACAAGTGCCTGAGAGTGCAAAGCTGCCTGCAGTTGGAGCAGGAAGGCATCGTCAGCAGACTCCCCTTGGTAAGGTAGACATCAACCACAAGGTTCCATTTGTTGCCTCAGTCTCTGATTCTTACTCACAGGCTTTTCATCTGCTCATGGCTGTTCTTTAGAGGCAGCTCTTCACCCTCAAACCACCTCTTGATGTAGAGGGCAATCCCTCTTCCTCTCAATCCCCCATCCCTTCTGGACAGGTTGTAGCCATTGACAGTTGCTCTCTAGGCAGGGGATTCATCCTGTGAAGTTTCAGTAACGGTAACACAGTTGTAGCTTTCTAGCAGCATCGTGGATTCCAGCTCCTGTTTGCTGCCCATGCCGTGTGCTTTGGTATAATGGCACCTCAGCTGTGCTGTTGTCTGCATTACCTTCCTAAAGGAACATCCCTTAATTCCTTTGGGATAATTTTCTGGTGTTTCCCTGTTGGCTTTTATTACCTTAGGAGTCCCAGCTCAACTTCATGAGACTCCAAATGAGTTCCTGTATGGCTATGTATAAGAATAAGTAATTTTGCATATTTATGACCCAAATTCTACAGAATATCCGTACCAAAAGAGATTTTTATCAGTAATGTGACCTCACTAGAATGAGAACCCTTATACCACTAAAGTAAATTGAAAAGTGAAAGTAAAGTGATTGTCCAAGATCTTAGAATTTAACCGTGTTCAAGCAATAAATAACTCTACAGATTTTTTTTTTTCACAGAATTTATTATGGTGAACTATAATATATGTAAAATCCTATATGAAAGCATGAATCCTACCAAGTAGATTTTTAAACAAAGGAATATGAAATAATCTTATTTAAGAGCCTTCAATCATAAAATGCCTAAATTTTCTCAGAGAATTTTAAGTTTACTCATGCATTATATGGTCTAGATAGTGGGAAATAATTTTTTTTGGTCTTTTAATCCATACAGTTTTCCATAATGTTTCCTTCCAGGTAAAAGTGAACATAGCTACACTTTTAAGCTTCCATTACATTCATAATATAAGAATTGAACAAAATCTTCAATTTTTTGTTACTAATTTTTCTTGAGGAAGGACTTCAGAAGTAAGCCACTAATTTGTTACTGATTTAATACTTTCTGTCTAATCCAAAAACAATTAGAACACAAACCTGTTCTATACTCAATACAACCTAGACTTACATAATTTTTTGCTCAGGTTCATATTGCTTTAAAAGACTACATTCACTGATTAACTTAAAGAAATACAGTCACGGTCATATTGACAAAATGTTAAATACAAATAATTGATACCAGAACATTTCAAAATGGGTAATTTGAATTCAAGCTATAATTCAAGGATAAATCTATTCTCCTCATTCAGAGCCACTAAGTTGAGATGAGTTGCTAAAATCTTGTTTTGGATTTGCTCAGCCTTACCTGCTTTTTCCTTTTCTACGCCTGATATGAACGTGAGTACAATACAAATATATTGAGACAAATTGCCTATGATTAAGCACTCAATCAATTCTATTGCACTTGCATTATCTTGTTTGCAGTTGTTACCTGTAACATTGTATGACAAGTAACAACTACTGATCTAATGAATAAGAAGAAGTAGTATCTATGAAACAACATTTGATCAACAAAGACACAGATGTGTAGTCAAATGTGAAGTGTCCTTCCATTTTTAAAAAATTCATCTCCTTTTCCTTCCTTCAGAAACTCAACATACAACTCAGCTCTGCTCTCTGATCACAGACCACAGTAAGTTGAGAAGGGAACATTGTCTAAAAGGGTCAAAGTTAATCCTGCTGCCTCTGTTGTTTTATGAATCAAATCTACCTTCAGTTTTGAACAACCGTTTTGCACACATCATAAAAAGTTACCTATTACTCTAATTCCCTGTATGAATATTGTGGACACAGACTATATTTACATTTCTACCTCAAAGAACCTGCCTCTCATAGAACATCAGCCTGAGACTGGCTAATTTATAACAGTATTTATCTACCAAAGCACCTGCAGCTGGAGGGCACATCAGGCAACATATGAATTACCCACCTACTGATTTCATGCCAGTAGAGGTTTCTGGAAGGTGGAGGTCCTTGCCAGCCATAGATATTGGGCAGTAGTATCATGTGTGTGCTTAATGCCTTAAATTACAGCTGTTTTCTGCTTGAAATGGATGACTGAATTCTATAAATAAAGGCCTTTTATATAGTCACATGTAGTCTTAAAAAAGCACTAATCAGGTGCCATTTTTATTTTTGGTGGTTTTTATTATTCATGTGACATACGCATTGTGAAAGACATTATGTCTCTGAATATAGAGAAGAGTGATTGTTGACTGCTTTTAGGCATAGTACCTGACTGCATTATTGTCTTTTTAGAGGGTATTGCCTTTCTCCATTAATGATATAGAAAATACCTACTCATTGTCTCCATATCAAAATTTCATTAAAGAGCTGTTAATGACTATGATTCTGCTGATCTGTTTCCCTCTCCTTTTGTACACTGAATTCTTTGAACGGCAACTTGATTTATTTCCTTTTCCACAACTAAATGCCTGAGTGTTTCTAGTTGAAAAAGGTTAAAATTACTTATGTGTTTTCAAGAAAGCGTGTCTTCTTCATAAAACTATTTTGTTTTGTTTATACTTCTAATGTCTTTTTCCATATACAGCAGATGCATGCACTTAAAAATTTTTATGGTAATACTTTTGGGCTATGAGGAACAGTAAAACAAGCAAGAAAGAAGTTCTTCAATCCACATTTTTTTGATCTATTATATATTTCCTTGTTTTATGTACATATGTCATAGTTCTGATTTTAGCAAGGAATTTTTTCTTTCCCTTCCCCCCCCTCTCCCCCCCCCTCATGTATGCTCTGTGGATTACCCATCAGGTAAAACAAAAGAATTGGCCTCCTCCATTAAATGATCGAGACATTAGTCGCCTAGCAACGAAGGGGAAGGAATTGGGAAAGGCTAGGGTGTGTGTGTGGAAAGAGGTGGGGTTTGGGGGGTTGGAGCTCAGCTCTGGGGGTTTGGAGCTCAGCTCTGGAGCCGGAGGGGAGGCTGCAGCAAGGAGGAGAGACTGCTGGTTTCTTCTTTGTCTTTTCCTATGGAGGAGAGTTTTACTGCTGCTCTCTGTGTAGCTGTTGCTAGTTGCAGGCCTGGCTCACCGCGAAATCCTCACCAACTGAAAATCGTGAGTTTTCTTCCATTGGGAGAACTTTCTGTTTCCCTCCCCCTTCCCTCCTCCTCCCCCACCACCTGGTGGCAACCAAGGATCCCACAGCGCTGCCCGGTGACGGGTACTGGACATTACAAGTTCTACTCCTCCAGTGATCCAACAGCGCCACCCGGTGACTACTATAGAACGTTACAAGTTCTGCACCTTCGGTAACTCAACAGCGCCACCTGGTGAATGGTACAGGACATTACAAGTTTTTGCATATCCAGTGACCCGACGGCGCCCCCTGCTGACCGTGGCTGGAACTGCACCAAAGGGTGCTAAAAATTGAACTATTTAATTTTCCCTTTTTGCTTGTTTATCGGTTTTGTTCTGGAAGGGGATTATTGGTGGGTATAGGGGTATTGCTTGGTTGTTTTACTTGGGTTTTTTTTTTTCGTGTTCCTGTTAATACACACATACCTTTTAATAAAGGGCTGTTATTTTTTCCCCTTTCCAGAATTTGTTTTCCTTCAATTGGAGCCTCTTAATTTTGGATTTATAATTGCTTAGAAAAGGAAGTTTGGGTCTCTTTCTCCTAATCCATCCTCAGCAAAAGACCTTTGTCTCATTTAAACTGGGACAACATATACACATGTATGTCTATTCAACTATCCAGGAAACCACAAAAAAAGGCAAGTAAAACTAGACATAAACCTATCAAAAAAAAAAGCCAGTTAAATATCTAACAGGACATAATGTCCGAAACTGGTAGAAATTTGACTTCCCACATTTTTAATAGAGGCTTAGGAATTTTGTCAACAACTTGAAGACCAGCCTGCGAATCTTCAACTCATATATTATTTGTTTTTAACCATATGGACCTGAAAGCCTCAAATCCATCAAATATACACATGCATCTAATTATCTCTGAGTTAATCAGAAAATGTAAATATCCTAGAAAAAAATATTGTTTTTCATGTGAAACGTATTTATAACAATATTAAAAATTTTCAGAGTGCAACTCCTTTAAATTTCTAAATTATTCACATGATAGAAGTAGCTAGAGTTTGGATTTTAAAAGAATTAGAGGTATGCATCATGGAACATATAGCTGGAGGAATATGCTAAAGAAGCTGACTAAAGGAATCTTTGAACTGAAGAGCATTTGCAGATGAGAAAACTGAAGAGAAAAACCCTAAATACATGACTGGGAAGACCTATGGAAAGAAGATTTTCTCCAAGGTTTATTAACACCTATCTTTGTTTGAGAAAAGATTAATATCTTGGTATTTTTGTATTTTAATAAGCTATTCGTAAGGAGGAAGGTAAGAAGAAGAAACAACTACTGTTCTTGTGAGGAGTAACATATGGTCCTGAAATAAATTTCCTGAGCTGCCTTGTCTCAAAAAATGATACTAAATATAAGAGGTGTATATCTTTGAGGTTAGAAATTCTAAAGAAAAAAATCCTTGTTGGGAAAGCAATGAAAGTCAAAGTTTCTTGTGCTGGAGTAATTTCCATGGCTGTATGACAGCTGTGGAACTATAGCTGGTTGACTTAAATTTTGAAAAAACAGCTTCTCCAGGAAGCTTGGAAAAGGTCTTTTGTGTCAATTTTACACTGGGGTTTTAGAGATTCTGATACAAAAGGAGCTCAGGCTCTGTGAAGTATTATTTAAAATGAAGTAAGGAAAGAGACAATAGTGTTGGTAACATTACAGCCCTCCAGATGCTGGGAATGCCACATCAGGAGGCACTGAACGGACCTCCATTCAGGGCATAGCAAGCTGTGCTGATCCCATAGATGTACATTTACTTCTTTTTTGTCTTTTGAACTCTTCCATGTTTTTCCTAATATAGACTGAACTTCTTTTTTAACTAGGATTGTGCATTTATAGAGAGATATTCATAGCAGAAAAAAACAGTAGTCTTTTTTTTCCAAATGGATTCATATGTGGCAACACGATGGTTGTATTTAGTTATCTTTCTTCTGAGACTGTAGCCATAATTACATTGCTTTAATCTCAGTATGGAGGCGAGAAAAACCCACGTAAATTAATAAAGGTGATTGCTAGTGTGTCAGACTATGTGATACTGTATCAAGACCAGCTAAATAAAGCAGAAATAATAGCATAATGAAGTTGAATCATAAGAAATCAGGGACACTTCTCTACTTTTTAGAGTTAACATTTTCAAGTTAATGAACCTCTCTACTGAGAGGTTCATTAACTTGTCTTCCTGTTTGTTTGCAAGCTTTTTATTTCTTGCTGAAGAAATGCTGAGAGTCCTGATATGTCAATGCAGTAGTCTATAGCTCTGACTCTCCCTTATAGTTCTGGGCATAACTTCTTTTTGGATCTGAAAGTCAAACCCTAACCTGTGCAGTTTATTCAGCCTAAACTCCACATGAAAATGATGTAACAGACTAGAAAAGGCAAGGAGGTTCTGTTCTGGTTTAAAGAAAGTTTTGACAAAATGTTATAAGTCCTATTCTTTTATTATTCAGAGTAAAAACTCAGAAAGTACTTTGTCAACTTCAATTTTCCACTTGACAAACACTGCTTTCCTTATACAATCATCTCCCAAGTCACACTCATTTTTTAATTCCTTGTGTGGTTTACAATTAATATGGTTCTTTACAAAAAGCAGATAACACAGAACATCCAGACAAATCAGGGAATAGCCTTAATTATTATTCTGCTGTTATTGCAGAAATGGCGTATCTTTGTACTTGCAGTTTTTGTGAATTTAGAGAAATACAGTTACAGTTCTTATCTTTGTTAGCAGTACACTGGTAGTCTTAAGGTCTATACCATATTTCTACTACAGTGAGCTTAACATGTTGTATCTTGCACTGGCCATATCAGTACAGCAATGGGGCAGGACAGTGCACATCTGCACAAATTACCCTTGATTCTTGCCTTTATAAGGGCTCAGGGTATTCTGAGACATACATGCCCTATCCATACTCTTAAGACTGCCTCATCACCTGTTTTGTTAGGTGCAAGCTGATACAAAACAGCTATAGCTTTTAGTTTTTCAGCTTTGTATGAGGTCGTGCTCCTTCCTTCTGCAATGACTGAAAAGACAAGGTAAGTGGTGCTTTCCTTACAGCCACCCACACTGAGGCTCTAGTCATAGTAACTGTTTCTTCATGTTTCAGCCCTATACAGAACCCTAAAGAGGATCAGGACACTGCTGATAGCTGGGGTTATTCCAGCTCCTGTTCAGCCTGATTGTATACTGGGCTAGGCCACGTCTCTAGACAATTGATGATTTTTTTGCTTAGTTTTGATAACTTTTTCTTCTTTGCCCTGCAGAAATTGACTAATCACTTACTTTCATATAAGCAGCCTCAGTATCTTCAAAGGCTTCAATGATGGCAGTTTTTAGGTGTTTGTTCCTGCCCACTGTGTGTGCAGCTGAAGACACAGATAAAGCCCTTTATTGTTAAGGATCAGGAGGCTTTTTTGACATTAAGGAGGGGTGGTCGTTTTCATTTTGTGGGTTTTTTAGCCTTTGAAGCTTCTTGTGTTTTTTGTTGGCTTTTTTTTTTTACACATTCTTTTTGTACTGCAGCTATGTCTCAAGCTATGCACTTTGAGAAAGAGTGCTTAGGCTCTTTTTTAAGCTAATAGCATGAAATTAAAGATTGTGCAGAGGTAATGCAACATTTCTTGAAGGTACAGATTTGAAAGTTCAGAATTATCAGGAGCTTTTTTGTTCTGACAGTGTGAAGTGTGACATTTTGAGTAGGTGCATTATTTAGTGTATCTGAAAGGTCTGAAGAATTTGAATTTGGGCCCCTAAAAACTAGCGGTCTGACTGAAAAACAGGCCCTTTTTTTTTTTTTTTCATTTCGAAGTACTGTTATAATCACCAAGACCTGCAGATTTTTCTTCTGCAGTGTTACTTCACTGACTTTAAGCAAGACAACTTAGAAATTCTCAGTCATATTCACAATCAGATCATATTTTTTTGTTGTCTCTCTCAGGACAGGCAGGTAGAAAAATACAGCTACATCCTACTAAAAAAGCAAAAGAACTATGAAGCTTCATTTCCTTTACTACTGTCTTCAAATATAGTAAATAAGAGGGAGGAGAAATCTGAATTCTGCAGTATCCTGCAAGTAGACAGATGAGCAGGTGGGCATTTCCCCACATGCCTGGCAATCCTTTGAACCATTTAAAAGTATAAAGTAAATATTGCAATAATTCTACAACTTAAGTGTATTAAGACACAGATGAAAGTATTTCTGTCCCTGAACAGTTTGTTCAGGTTTGGGGATTTTTCACATCTCTGTAATAAAATGCTGGTTGTCCCAACAAGCGGGAGACATGTTTTGTGTGTACTAGGCATTTTTTTTTTTTTTTTAATCTTCATTGCCATGCATCTTTAGATATCGAAATAACAAAGCATACTATTTTAAAAAGAGGAAGTGATTTGACAGCTCTATTTTCCTCTGCTACTCAGCAGTTTCCTATATGTAGGTCTACAGTACAGTACTGGCATTGCAACACTTGCTGGCATGTCTTTGGAATCCAAATTTCTGTTTTCTCTGAATCTCTTTACTTTTAGTAATAGATACAGAATTTACATCTTCAGAAATAGTTGGGGATTTTTTAAACATTCTTCACTGAACAGTCTGTTCCCTGAGGCATGCGTTTACTATTAGGGGACTGTGCCTGTAATGAAACATGTCAAGGATTGTGGAATAAAGATTGATATACATGGAGGAGCTATACAATGGCTTATGCTCTCTGGAGGGAGGTCTCAAGCCAAGTGCATTTGCAGTCTGTCAGTGCTTGTGGGCAGATAGAGATACTCAGGCACACTGAGGTCTCAGAAACATGTTTTTTTGAGTGATTAGTCACTGGTGTTACTTTTGTAACCATCCAGAACAACTTTTTCCTGCTGACTTTTCAAATGCAAGTCTTTCTTCAACTTCTAAACAAAAGTAAACAAATTAATGCTCTGGGACCCAAAAACAAGGCAAATCAGATGTTATTTTTTATAGTGAGATTATGTGTTTAATTCCCACATAAGTATGTTTTTTCACACCATGATGTTAACAACCTAAAAAGGCAAAAAGGGACACTAGGGCTTGGTATTTTTCTTGGCTTTTGTGCTGCCTGTTAATTATATTGAGCAAGCTCAGCGTGTCAATGCTTGGTGGCTGTCTAAGATAAAATATCACCATTGCTCCTAATGAAGGACTTCTGAGATTTCACTTTCTACTGTTGCAATGCATCTACCATGAGAATAAAAATTACATATACCAAGAAACTAATATGGTTAGACTTACATTTTGGTTCCCATCTCTTGCTCTGCTGCATGATGTCATTTTAAAAATTAATGAGGCAGAAGAATTATATCAAATGAGGTCTAGGCTCTTCAATGCTTAAGTGTTAGAAAAAAGATTGGAAATGCAGTATGTACAAGTGCTCTTTGCCAGGCTCAGCCACTGAAGTCTTACTGCAAGGGTGTGCACACTGTTGCTAGGGAAAAATGGTTATGTGAGTCTCTTACATAATGTCATTAATATTTTGGTTTGAAACATGGCATTCTTGTCATCTTGAAGCTTATGCCTCTCATAGCTAAAGCCTTTACATAAAGCACTGTTGTGAAACAAAGGAAGCAAAAGGTTGGTTTAGAGATAATAATGAAAAGGTACAACAAAACTAAGCAGGTTGCAATGTGATGGCTGTTAGCTGATACTGCCTTGGTTCCTTGTATTCTGAAAAGACAGAAGGAGGCTGAATTATTAATTTAAGATAGTTTTTATTGATAAACCAGAATATGGATCCAAAGGACACTTGGGAAGAGGAGGGCAGTAAAGGAAAGTGGACAGGAAGTTTTTCTGGTACCCAAATGACAGATTAGATGAAACTACTTCTATCTTATTTCCAAACACGTAACGGTTTATGCATTTTAGGTGTGTTCAAAGCTATGCATTGAAGAAATGAGTGGTCAAAGACTGGCATACAACCTTCTTAAGATTTTGTTTTCCTAGAAATTGAGCCTGTAAGGGAATGCTTTATTTTTCTAATGTCTCACATGAAGCCTGAATTCTTCACTAATACTGCATTTTCTGTACTGGCATCAGGAATCTTGGGCTGATTATTGTGAAAAAATAAACTTAATTGTAACAAACAAGTTAAAATACCTTTTAGAAGAGAACTAAATTATTAGAGAAAACAACTGGTGGGTGCAGTCTTCTCTTAAAGCCTGGCAAGATGCAAGAAAATTTTCAGATATTATGAGGTAGATTGTAGAAAAATTCTCAATCAGACCCATTTCCTACAAAAAGCACTTTGGAATCAAGGCATAGATAAGGCTATCAACCCATAAAAAGCAGTGCTACATGTTAAAAGACACCCGACATTTAGAATGATTTTGGTGATAAAACTGATGATGCTAGAACGCTGCTTGAGGACTCACGAAAAGTTTTGTTATTTTAGTAATGAAAAGAGCTACCCACCCCCAACTAACTCTCCTTTAGCTCACTCATGTAGGTGCCACTCCTAAAACTCTACTGTGTGTAACAATATCCTTTGTTGCCTGTACAGGGGCATTTGCCATAATCTGATTGATTGTTCTGAAAAGTGAGTATAGGAAAATTCTTATGCCTCCTTGGACTCCCTGTCCAAGTCTACCATTGCTTTTCTAAGACAAGATTGCTGGAATATTTGAATTTAAACAATAGGCCCACTCTTAGTCATAATGCTGCATAAATGATATTTGCTATTTCAGCAAAAAATATTCAAGTAGATGCACATATACATTAAAAATGGTGTAATTTTAGATGAAAAAGTATCAACTATTTGTTTTCCCCATAAGGATGGCATTTAATACCTGATTTCTAGATAAAGGGATGGCAGTAAAACTCATTGCAAGATAATAGACAAAGATACACTACCATGACTTCAGAATTGATTTTAGTGGATTTTAGAGAACAGTGCTGGAAGCTTTAATATTTGTCTTCATGTGAAGCTATAAAGAGTCTCACCCACTTGCAGAATTAGAAAGTACAGCTGGCAGAAAATAATGCAATTACATTATATTACTGACATGTCTGAAAGAGTTGAATTAAAAAAGTGAACTTTAAATTCATATTTAGGTCAGAGGACATGACAGGTAGGATATATGTGCATAGGACACAAGCTAAATTTTCATGGATAGACAATTCCTTACACAGTTAATTTTAATTATAAGCACAACATTCAAATGAAAACAATTTTTTCCCAAAATTATTTAAAAGGCAAACTCTGCCTTTACCATTAGACAAAAATTGTGCTATCTGAGAACATATTTCTGTGTTTGCCCTAAAGACCACATAAGGCTGGATAGGTAATTCAGTTAAATTTTATGTGCCTCAGTTTATCAGCATAAAAAATAGATAATATCAATTGCTGAGAAAATAATTGAAAGCTTACCTTACACTCATATTTGAGCAGGATGGAAGCCAGTATCTATTAGGTTGTGATGGACCTGTGAAACTGTGTTGGTTCATGTACATGCATCCTATCCACATGTCTGTGGGAAGCTAAGTTTGATCCCTGGAATATTCTGAGAATGTTCAAACAGAGCAGTGGTAGTGGGCCTATATTACTATTCCCTGCTTTGGTGAGTACAGCATTTTGAGATACCCTCTCAAGCCTTATCCCTATCCACCACCAGGTATTCCAGACCAATAGGATCTTGAGCAGGGAGGTGCAGAGATTTTTCAAATTACACTACAAGGTTCATGGGTCACTAGGTGCTATGTTAATGTGCCTGAAGTTCTGCAATTTTTCCAGGAGTAGTTAGACCACATTATATCCTGGGCAGTGTACTTGGGTCCATGTAATATTCCTCTCTTCATGATTTTTGTATAATTTGTAAAGATTTGGAGAAGAGGCTGCTTCTCTAGCTATGACCAGGGCAGTGTGAAATCCACCAAAGATGGGGCTGTATTATTAGCAAACAAAAAAGATACCATAAAGTGAGGCAACATGTTTTTTGGTGCATTTTTGGGCATGTGTTTGGTACAGTCTTTTGTAGTTGTACACTACCCATAGATTCATTGCCTTGATCTTTGAGTGGAATAATCTACAAACTAACTGAAAGACTGTTTTGTCAATAAACTGTTGTCACATACTGTACACTTTCATGTCTTACTGAAATCTATCTATGCTTTTCTGAGAGTATGAAAATCACTAGTTTTCTCATAAGGTAAGATTTAAGATTTATTACTTTGAAATTCCCAGAGGCTGATTCAGCATCTGTGTCATGCTGGATCTTTTTTTTTTTTTTTTTTTTTTTTTTTTTTTTTTTTTTTTTTTTTTTTTTTTTTTTTTAGCTCTGCCTTGTTTTTACAGGCTTTGGTTGTGATAGTAGCCATCAATATGCAAGACTGCAAGATGGGGATCCAAGCACCAAGATCCAAGCACATTGATCAAATGCTGTCAGCAACTGATTACAGACATTTTGAACTGAGTGATTTGGCAGACATTATCTAGGCATACTGTGTGGTAGAAAGAGGGTTAAAGTCCAATTTTGCACAGCAATATTTTACAGCCTTACCTTTGACTGACAGATTTTAAGGCCAAAGGAGACTGTTAGACTGTCTAGTCCTGCATATTACAGGACATTATATTTCTTTCAATGACTCAAGACTAAGTACATTTTCTGAAAAGATGCCTAGCTTTGATTTGAGAGAATCAAGTAATGAACAATATATAATTCCCTTTGGGAGTTTGTTCCAGCTGTTAATCACCTACGCTGTTAAATTTTTTATCTTGTTTCTATTTTGAATTTTCCTGTCTACCTTTTCTAACTACTGGGTTCTGTCTTTCCCTGCTAGATTAAAGACTTCTTTAGTACCTTGTGAGGGAGCTTATACACTGCAATCAAGCAACCTGCCAGTCTGTGAGGTTATTTTTGCTAAGATAAACAGACTGATATTTTCAAGTCTTCACTCACCTGAATTTTCTGCTGCCTGGAATAATTTTGCAGCTTTTTTTCCTACAACATCTCCAGTTTTTTCAGTGACATTTTAAAAATGAACCGTGTGCAGTATGCAGAACAGGAGGCAGTTTGCCAGTATCAATCTCACCAGTGCTATCTAGAGGCAGAAAACCACCACTGTTTTTCATTACTCCTGCTCCTTGCTTGTTCCTTCTAGGTTTCATTAAACCATGTTTTCTCTATATTTTACTGGGAATTAATTTTTGTTTTTCTGTAATGGCCCTAAATTTCTTTTTCACTCTTTCTGCTATCAGGAAATACTTTCTCATTGTACAGCATGTGCTGGATTTTGGATTTGGGAAATGGAAAGGAAGGGAATTTTTGTTTCTCTGTAAAAAATTAATTATATTTCCATTCCAGCTTTGGTCCCTCTGGTCTTACTCCTGTCTACTAAGTTTGTGTAACCTTCATGGGCTTCTTCTGTGCTCATATAATACATACTTCTGACTTAGAAACATGGGGATTTACACTATTCACTTCTAGAGACAGACCCAGTTTAATAATAAATCTTTATTGCAGGTTATTTTTGCAACTAATCAATTATCTAATTATCTGTATTTTTAATATGTGTTTTGTTGTACTTTTTATCATTAATTTGCTAAATAAAGGATAAGAGATGTTAAGTCAGAAACCTCATAAATCATTTTATTTGTGCAGTAAATTCACCAAAGTTTGTATCTTACTGAAGATTGAATCTGATTTGATTAACAAGAGCTTTTTTTTTCCACTTAGATGGTATCAGTTGACCTTGATTATATTATTTTCATTTAGTTTTAATATTTAAATATTATAACCCCATGCTAGCTTTTCTGTCTCTTCCTAGTATGACATAATTAACCCACAATTTCCCATTGCAGCAATCTTAAATTTTCTGAATTGTTTAGAGTGTCTTCAACATGCTAACTAACAAAATACTAGCTAAGAAAAAATCCTTCACCAAGTTCTTAAAATGTGTGGATAAAGTTACAGGTCTGTTAATGTAAAACTAAATCATTCTAATAGGTTCCCTTTAACATTGCCCTCAGTTATGAATGGATTTAATTGGATCCCTGTGAAATGATGTTAGTTAAGTGTTGTGTTTCTTTTAAAATCCTGAGCAGAAGTATTGGTACTACTTTTTTCTGTATCATTATTTACAAGTCATTATATCCTTAGTTGGAATATCCTTGGCATTTCTTTATTGCTTGGATACCTTAAAAACTCATCGCTTTTCTTAAGTTATTTCAACCACTGCTTTTCCCTCATGTCTTATCTTCTCATGTAAGTACGTTTGCTATTTACTTTTGGTCCTTGTTACTGCTTTTTGAGTTCAGTCTTTCCCATTCACTACAATACAATCTTAATCCCGTAACAGAAGAAA
Organism: Empidonax traillii; assembly: GCF_003031625.1. NCBI lineage: Eukaryota > Metazoa > Chordata > Aves > Passeriformes > Tyrannidae > Empidonax > Empidonax traillii. The sequence continues at coordinate 1,148,942 of NW_020955268.1, forward strand.
CTGGTGCTCTACAGGTCACTTTTGTTCATTATACGGTTTTGTTCAGCAACAGATCTGATCCACCTGTGTTCCGATGTGCAATGCAAGAGTACAAAAAACTGTACAAAGTTTGCTCAGATCACAGTACTTCTGAATTCCATTTCTTGATAGTCAATACACTTTTAGCTGTTGTTTGGGGTTTTTTTTAAGAAAACTAAAATGGAAAAAAACCTCCAAAAATGTATTCCTGGAGTTCATACTGACACAGAAATAAGTCATCAGCAGGATCAGGATCTGTTCAGTCTCCAGAAAGATGTTTCAGCAGATCTGGGAGTTGCTGGAGTGCAACCTGTATGCTTACTAATTGCAAGCCTCAGAAAGCCTGATCACACTACACAGCTGAGAGGTGGGAAACATGTTTTAATCAGGTGTGACTGACAACATGGCAGTAGTAAACTGCAAGAATCTAGATGTCTGTTCCAGGACACTATCTTCCATTAGATCTTGGAAAGTGTACTTCAGTGAGTTCAAGGCCTTGTTGCCCATCCTAGCCAAATCCATTTTCCCACTCCATCTACTTCTTCCCTACACTGGTTTCCCTGTCCTTTCCAGCTCCTTGTCCTGTTTGACCCTTCTCATACTAATTTCTTTCTCTAGCAGTCAATCCCTGTAATACACTGCTTTTCCTGCTTTCTCCTGTTTCTACCATTCCTTGATACTTTGATCTCAGACCTTTTCCTTCACTAGCTAGCAAAATGCTACTGCTCCCAAATGCTATTGGCTTTAATCATTATCTCCTCACTCTGGAGTCAGTCTCTGGCTCCCTACTCTGTCTTTCTCTGCAAAATCTTCTCAATATCTCTGATTTAAATGTACTTGGGGTTTTTATTCCAAGCTGGCAGGGGGACAGAGAGCATGCAAGAGTTGCAGCACATCGGGACCACAATAAATTATGGCAGAGGCAAAGATTTTTTTGCTTAGATGGCGTCATGAACATCTGTTTGTTAACAGTCTTGAAAAATTCTTGTCACTCTCCATGTTCTATTTGTCATCCTAGATTTCTTAAATACTGCAAAGTTTTGGGGTTTTATTTATTTTCCCTCTGTCAGAGAAAGGGAAAGGGGGAAGCAAAAAGGATTAAACTAAAGCAAAAGACTAACCCTGCTGTATTTCAGATTTTCTCTTCCAGAATTCTTGGGGAAAAAATCCTAAGACTTTAAAATACTAATGTAGAGAAGGACATATTTCCATGGACTCTTTCTTCGAATAAAAGGCCTAATCCAGCCAAAGCTTAACCCTCTGTGTACAAAAATAGAATTGCCATGAGAGTATCTGTTTTGCTTTAAGTTGGAAAACCAAAGCAGAAAATACAGTTTCTTTAGCCGTTGATATTATTGCCATAGAACTTAACTGAAATATTCTGATTTAATTTAGGCTTGATGAATAGTGTAGAAATTGACCTTAGAGGACAAATTTCTGTTATCTTGTTTATACCAATGCTCTACTGCCAGCTTGTAAGTCACTTATTGCATAGCAGTCTGACAACTGTGTTTTTGTGATAAATACATAAAAGACAACCTAATCTGTCAGGTTGTTGTTTTCTAACAAACTAACATTAATAAATACAAAAATATATATTTTTTACAAGAAATGAGAATCACAAGATCATGCATTATATTTTCATGATCTGTGGAGATACCTATAGTTGTTCTTGCCCTTAGGAAAATTCCTCTTAAAACCCCCCTAAATTTAGCATTACAAGACTAGATTTCAAAAACATTTAGCATCACCATAATAGAACTGACAGAAATGCATAAGTGTGGTAGCTGCCTATTTCACAGCTTATGCTTCAATGGTATCTTATGTACTTAAATACTTTTGAAACTGTGATACATCTTAAGACATTTTAATACTTCTGAATACCTGGATAATAAATACTTTAACAACAAGCCGAAATGCCAAACTGTGAGTATGGATTTCAGGACTTTAGAAAACCTTTATTTCAGATTTTTAGAAAGAAAACAATAAGAGTACAAAGAACTCATGAGCCATTGAAATAGACCATCAAGGAAAATTAAGAGCTCTATGCACTATGACAAAATATTTAACACAATAATATCTTTTTTAACTAACAGCTTTTCTTGGTTGAGATTTAGATATCAATTTATGAAAAAAATTGTCTTCATTTTATGAAATTATAGAAGTGTTTGTAATGCAAATTCACAGTGGGATATGCAGTAGTAATAATGGAGGTTTGTTTGCCAAAGTAGGGAGTGAAGACATCTGTACGAATCCATGCATGTGAATTTTTGTGAACTCTTACACACGCATGTGAGGAATTGGGTATGTCATGCAAGATTTAGAAAGCTGAGTGAGTGAGGAATTGAATGAAAGTTCTGACATGTTGCAGGAAGAAAGCCTTTTTTTTTTTTTCTCCTCTGTTTCAAATCCAGTTATCACCCTTTCCCACATTTTTTCTTAGTTCCCTTCCATCATGTGGACTCCCTCTTTATTCCACTAGTGCTTTTCCATTGCCTCTTCTACAGTGACTTGATAATATGAACATCAATAAGACTGGAAGGGGTAAAAAATGTGAAAACTTAAGAGTGCCTTACATTTTAGTCAAGCCAAAGAGAATTCAGCCTTGCATTTTGCAGTCTTGTTAAGAGGCAAAAGAAATGGTGCACGTGGAGATGGCACAAGGACTCCCACTGCCCATTGGGCAATGGGGTTAAGAGGCTCTTTTCAGGCATGCAGCTGTACAACTCTGTGCTGAAAGGTTTGCACTTAAACTCCAGTTCCACTTACCTGCATTTAAAAACTTCCCCACTAATGTTTTCAATTTTCAGATATTTTAAGTATAATTGAACCTCTGGTAACTTTTTACTGGTCTTCTCTGTGACGCCAATATTTAATTTCATGTTTTGCAGGGCTTGCAGTTTCCACAGAATCACATGTGACCCAGAATTTAGCAGGTGTAGAAAATGGCCACAGTTCAGAAAAAATGAAGACAGCTTGTATATCTGTCATAATGATAGATTACATGAGATATTAGAATGGTAATGGATAATGCACCTCAGGGTTTGTCTGACCCCTTAAAAAACTGGTTTGCTTATTCATCCAGAGCTGCAACATTTTCTATTGTTTATGCTTTGTTTTGTCAACTTCATTTTTTTCCAGTTAAGAAAAAAAAAAACCAAAAAGCAAAACACGCAAACGAAACAAACAAAAAGAAAAACCCCAGCAACTTGCACATAATGAATTAATAAATTAAAATCAAATAAATGTTTAGATAAATGCACCTTGGAATTTTTGCCACATTGCTAAGTGGTAAATAGTATGATTATTTTATGGTTCTCTTAAAAATGCTTAGTTAAATTTGTTAGGTAAGACTTGAGGTGTTCTAGAAATCTTATATCATATCATATCATATCATATCATATCATATCATATCATATCATTTCCTTAAGTATTTTTAGTATAATGAACTTGCCAAACGTTGTAATGTAGAATAATGGTTCGTTCTCCAGCATTATTTTGTATATACTACTTTTGTCCATATAGATGTCCAATTTTTATGGAAATTGCCATTAAAAGGTATAGCTCTAATCAAATAAATACTGGAAATACGTGACTGCATTCTTGTAATTTCTACTGAATTTCTTTTAATATTAAACAAGACTGTAACAGAGGAAAAAAAAAGCATATTCTTGCAAATAATCATAGCTGTGACAGAATTTTAATGAATAAAAAAGATATCTGGGATTAAAAAAAAAGAAAAAAGAAAACAATCAGAGAAGATTTTGTAACTGTGGACCTGAATATAAAAAATAAAACAAAGGGGAAAACTAGTTTTAGATATTCTTCTACAGTGAATGCCTGAGTGAGACAGTATTTACCTCAATTTTAATTTCTTTCTCTTTACATAACAATATAAACGTCAGATCAGAGACTACTGCTGTCATAAAGATGCAGGATACCCTCCTGACTTAAAAAAAAAAAGAAGTCACACTGATGGGTGGACAGAGCAGTCCTCAAAATTGCTTCTTTTAAGCCACTAACCCATTGACTGAAGAAAGCATCTCACCTGGCAGTGTCTCGGATCAGAAAAACTAACTCAGAAGTCTCAGGCAGACAATTCTCATGATGATTTTTTTCTATGGATTTGACTGACTGCTCTCTTAGGGAAGCAAATTCGCTCAATATTGATAATCCTGTATGTATGTATGCAACAGAACACAGACCTCCTCAAAGCTGGTTTTTTTCCAAAAATTACAAATAAATACAATCAAGACAGCCATCGATACGAGGTAGAAAAAATAGATTTAACTTTGGCTTATGAATCTCTTTGTTACCTGTGAATCTAGATTTGAGTCGGACATTATCAGTCATTGTCTTTTCAACCTCCCTAAGCACAAGATGGTGAAGTACTCCCATAATGAAAATGCAGATGGGAAACTTGTTCCACGGGTTCTCATTAGGGCAAGAACCTCAAGGCAATTCCTACACTGGTGCTGTCCCCTGGCATTCAAGGAGCAGTGGGTTATGGCCAATTAATCCATCTGTTGTTTGCACTTCTTGTTCTGCTACCAGCCTGCTCACATCTTGTGTGGTTCCCTCTGCAGTGTTCAGGAAAGCATATACACTTTCTTCATGCTCAGGATGTCTTTGACTTAAATAGCACCAAGTTCATTATGCAAACTCCTATTGTTATCTCAAGAATCTTCAACATACTCTCCAGCTCTCCCTGTGGAAATTTTGTTGTTACAGCTGTGTGTTTCTTTGATTAAATAAACAAGTTCACCTATCATTTTAATTGCAAGTTCATCCAACACGTTATTATTTATTTATTCTGAATTCTGAGAAACCATTCAGATTTGATAAGGCTGAAGCACAAGCCGAGGGCAGTCTGTTGTAAGCAGTGAAGGAGGGAGCTGGGAGGCAAAATTTCCTGTAATCACTGATTAGACTGTCTTGTACCTCAGTGCATCAGTCTGTGAAATACTAAGTGGAAGCTGACTGGTTATTCCTATGTCTTTTTAAACGTCACTCATGGCTAGTAAAATTCAAGTTTGTAACCTTTTAGCCAGACTCTAGTAATGTCAACATGACTTCTGGTGCTTTTAAAAGTCTTGAGGAGAGCTGGTTATTTTCTCAGTTGATTGAATTTTGTCACATCATATGTCACTCTTTTGAAAGTGTTTTTGGTCTGCTAAATCATAATGCACACTGCAATGACTAAACAGCAGCACATCCCAGAAAGACAGCTGCAAGCCTACAGCTATGTTTTAAAGGGCATTCCACATTCCCTGTGTTATCACAGTTAATTACAGGAAGACTCATCAGTTCGAATTCTGTCTTTAATGTGAACCCATTTGAAATTCTGATTTTGAAGAGGACCCTTTGAGGAAGACAATCTATAAACTCAGTGCCAAGACTTTCACTGCATATAAAACAAGTTCCTTCACTGACCATGAAGTTTAACTGAATTAGAAAGAAACGACAAGTGTAGAAGAAAACTGTAAACCTCATGACAATTTTACAATATCTTGTTATATAATTTCTTAGGGTAAATTTTGCAATCTTTTTCTAAGGAAAATCCCTATCTTATTCAGTTAGTTGCTAGGGAAATTAACCCTCTCTTAATTATGCCTGCTGTTTCAATATGTTCCAAACATATTTAAGCACATGCCTAACTAAAAACCAATGAACATTTAACCATTTATATTTATGCATTGGCTTTTATAGAAAAGCAGTGGGGCAGGGTGAACCAAGAGCTGCTCTGCTCTTCAAAGGCTACCTCCAGGCTTAACAACTTTTTAGGGAAAACAGATACTTGTATGTCCTTTAGTGCTATCCATCAGTGCGGGGCAGCAAGAGGAATCCTGGTGTATTTTGGCTGTGTTTTGCCATCTCTGTGAAACCGCAACAGAGCCAAGCTCCCACGATTGTGCAGTATGTGAGCAACTTTGAACCTCCTTACCCCATCACCAACAAAACTGCAAGCTGTCAGTCACTGCATTCTCTGACAACTGTGCTCAACCTTATGCATTTGATGCTTGATCATTGGAGCCCCTTGTATCCCACAACAGTACTGTGGTTTGTTCAGATACACAGGGCTCCAGTTATGACTGTCAGGATTGGCATCCAATGGCCACTGAAGCCTCTCCTCTCTCACTGGGGTGACACCAAGTTCATGTCCATTTTATTTTCCATGCATCCACGTCAGGAAGGCAGATGCTCATGAACTGACACTGGTGAAAAACCTCATGTGTTGTAGTCTGAAATGTGAAAAAAGTAGTAAATCCTAAGCCATAAAATAAATGTAAGAACTGCTTAGGTATACCTATTAATAATAAACCTCAGTTGTTGGAGTCACCTGAGAGTGAGAAAAAGTCATCTTACAGGGAATGGAAAGCAGCATTTGCAGAGAAAGATCAGCTGGATAAGTCAGGACCTGGAAAATAGCCACCTGGGACTTTAATACTATGATTTATGTTAAGGGAAATAAACCCACACGTGGGTTTGTTCTCCATCTTAGGTTCCTTGTTCACGGACTTTTTGCCAGGCAGGCACAGTAACAGTTTTCTCCTGGGTTGAAGTACCGTGAGGTAGCAACCAATCAAATCGTTTGGCGGGCTCTAGCCCAAAGCCACTCCCCAGTTACCACCCTGTTCAACCCCTTCATGGTTATGTTATCCTATTGTTGTAAGAAGATTTGCATGCTCCTCCCTTCCTCCGCCCAAGTTCTCGTCCCTTCTATCCCAGACCCTATTTAAACCCTCCATTTTCTCAGTAAAGATAAATCGGTCTCGGCTGTTACTCGCACTGCGCCTGTGTGTTGCGTCCTCCTTACTTAGTGGGATACAGTGTGCTTGCCGCACCAGCCAGTTGCACTCTCTATTTTAGATCACAGGAAAGCAACGAAGCCCGAGCTACAAACTGCGACACTCAGTGACTTTTAATTAATCAGTTGTTCCTTAAGTAAGATATATTTTCTTTTATACATAAATGCCCTATCAGATCTGTGACTTCAGGTATAAAACATGAGACAGAGTAGCAGTGTTTTTCCCTAGAAACACTTTGCTGTCTTCTCCAGAGAAAATATGCAAGCTGTTTGGCATCTTCAGTGGTTTCAAAGTAGTTCATGAAACCCTATTCAAAATCACAGATGTGATTTGCCTTTTGGTCTGAGTACCATCCGTGGAAAGCAGACATGCAGATGCTCTGGAAACCAAGTAACCACATGCTCCAGCATGCAAGGCATAGCTACACTTATCTCACAGTGCAGCTTTAATGAATTCCAGCAGCTTCTACCTTTGTAAGAGAGCAAAGCAGGCAGCAGCAGCCCATTGCAGTAGAACTCCCACCTCCCTTTAAATATGCGGTAGCTGAGTGTCAAGGATTACCACTCTGAGACCAGACATGCACAGAAAATTTAAAGATTATTCGGAAACATAGGTATGTACATACAAGTCAGCATATGAAAAACATAAATAATATATACTGCAAATACATACTCCACATACATCAATGTAAACTTCTCAGTGTCTTCATGGTTTGAAACAAGCAAAAAATAATGGTTATATGGCTGTTATTTGCTCTATTAATCTGATCTGGGATAGTTAATGTGTAAAAAATCGAGCAACATTTATCAGAAAAAAACAAAATCATTCATTTGGGTATATTAATTATTGATATATATTAATAGTCACTGGGTGTTTTTAGTGCTCCAAGAAATGCACAGTACCTGAAGTTCTGTGTCGTTCTTAATTTGACTCCGCCCAGGGGAGGGTGGGGAAGGGGAAGAAGACTGAGAAGGACACTTGCAGAAATTATCTCATTTGTGCACCAGGATGTTGCTTGAAATAGTCATTATGCCATGACAAGTAGATCATATTGATTTTTGGCAATTGTCTCGTTGATGAAAGTATTTTGACACTTTGACAATTCGTCATCAGCATAGGCAAGAATTATCTATAGTTTGTCAGTGCCATAGAAGCAATGTTTTAAATTAAAGGCTTAACTTTGTGAATGTGTGTGTTACCATGTGAATTGATTTCTGTTGATTGACCCTGATGAAAACAGAAAAAGTTACAAGATCAATAATATTTAGATACTTATCTGCCTACCACAATCTGTGCTGTATTTGAGAAGATAATATTTCCAAGACATTTTTTTAACTGGCTAGAAAACTGTCAAAGAAGATAAACTATCTTTAAATCAGAAAATAGCTTCTTTCCTGCTGTCTTATCAAACAATACCATATAGTCTAGAAATGTGTGCTGGCTGAATTACTAATTGGAAAATTCTTGTGTATTGGATTCGAAGTTATGACACTTCATTTGGATAAACATGTTTAAAAAAAATTTTGCTTCCTAGAAATAAAGCAAAGCATATGGGAGTGAAATATTTAATATTATTTTTGTTAGATGAATGCAAATACAGAGGAGAAAATTACTGAAATTCAGGTGTTACCCTAAAAAAAATAAGGGAAGTTTAAAGTAGAAACAGAACATAGAGTTTGAAAGAGACGTCAGCATCATCAGAAGGTTGAACACAGAGTCTGAAGCCCAGCTGTGAATATCCTGGAGACATCTTAAAGGTTAATCAAACACTTGCTGAAAGTTAGTCAATATTTCAGTAATGTTGAACTTCAGATTATATTGTTATTGGTAGTTGACTGGCACGTGGCAACATATATTGCGTGGCCCAGCATGTGACACTGACAGTTAAGAAAAATGGTGCAGGATCATGGTTCTGGTCTCCGAACGGCCAGACTTCACTGCTGAATTGATGCGTTACACTCAAGGGCTACTAGAGACCAAAAAGCAGAGATCACTGTCTGATCAAAAAGTCAGGCTGCAAAACACTGCTTACACCAAAATGTGTTGGAACGATTGCTGGTATGTCCTAGTCTCTCAGCTTTGCCCAGGAGTTGTCTGACAGTTGACACACATCCAAACACATTATTTACTGATATACGAGTCACAAACGCTGCAAAACATCTTCTGGATTTCGGCTCTAATTCCTGCATTTTAATATCATCTCTATTAAAAAGGTGTTACCACTTTGTTAAAACTAAATAAAATCAGAATTGGAGTTTTAAATCTTGGTTATTAAAAAAAATATTTTCCCTGAGATTCTGTCTACGTTGTAGTCTGATGTTGTCTCACAATTCATCTTCAGAATTTTTTGGTCTTATTGTCAAGGTAGGTGTTGTACCACTTCAAACAGGTGTGCTCAGCAGCCTTGAACGCTTTGTGCTATCCTAGGACACATCCTTGCTGCCTATCAGGACAACAGCTGGTTGAGTGCTGTTCCCATTCCTCAGCCATGGTGTTCTCCAAGAAGTCGTCTCCTTGGAGCAGATTTGCTCTGCAGACGAGATAGCCAAGATACACACACACAGACTGGGACTGAAAGTGCATCTCTTAAAACAGAGGCAGAGTCTCAGGTCTGGAGAGTCCATTCTGATAAGCTCTTAGGTGTTGTGTTCAAAGGAGTAGTTTAATGATTCAGCAAGCTACCACTGCTAGTTCATATCTTTTTAATAGAAAAAAAGAGGAAAAATATTTTAGATGCCATATTGATTATTTTTTTTTATTCAGAAATGAAAATACAGACATTACAACTGCAGATAACTCTCTAAATACTCTAGTCTATCTGACTTATGGACTAGATAAGGCATGACATCAAATTCGTAAGAAAGTGCAGAAAAATTCAAAGGTCTTGAACAAAGGATGTTTAAGCTATCAAAGCTACCTAATCAAGTTATAAAGAAGGTAAATTCTCCCACAAGTGTTTTGTAACTCAGCTAGGGCACAAAATAAATTATTATCTTTTTCTATGTTTGTTCACATGTTGATATATAACATAATGCATCCACAATGCATTTTCAAACATTTCAAACATTTCAGACATTTCAAATGCATTTTGATCTAGTGTGTCTGTATGATAGCTAATACAAAATCTTAATGAATTGTTCTTTTTGATTAAAATTAAAAAAAAAAAAAGTCTAGTGCAAAGACCTGTTTTCTTCCAGTTAAAATTTTCTCTTCAAAGAGTGATCTCTCGCTTAACGTGAGAAAACACATACCCTGCAAACCTGCATTATTTAGTACTCTTCATCTTCCAGTGTAGTATTTATTAACTTTCAACAACATACCTGAGGACATAATCCAACACAAAAGTAGACAAGGAAGCCCCTCCTCCCCTGTCTAAAATGCTAGATGAAGTATACTCATTATTTGTGGTGTTTATTTTAAGAAAAATGAACTGTGAAGGGTAGCTTCAGGTATTGAATTTGTTTCATTGTTATAAGCTTAAAACAAAGCAAAACAAATGACAAAAGAATAATACTTCAGGCTTTCATCCAGGAATATATTCTGTGTGTACATTCCTCTTGTAGATGGTTGGTAAATTCAAATGGAAGTTAAAGAATATGCCTAAGGATAATACTTATAATATGTTCAAGCCAATGTAATTTGATAATCAGTATCAAGTCTTTAAAATCCCATCTTCTACAGAATTTAACACCAGCAATTACTATTTCTGATAATGGAAAACAACAGCTGAAGTAAAAATGCAAGGCTAGAATGCATGTTAAATGGAACAATAGTGCTTAATTCACATGCTTAAAAAGAAGTATTTAGATCAATGAAAAATAATTATTTTTCCCACAGAAACTCTGCTTACAGCATAAAATAATTCATATAGTTGTCCAAAACATACATACGTAGAAGTTAATTTTGAAAATTGTGGTCCTTTTAAATAAGTTAAACAAATTTTTAACTGATTTAGAAATACAGGAACGTAAGTTGCAAGATAATTTGAATTCAAATCAGTAAATAACTCCCATACTTGAAGTTACATTATTGATTTTCAAGCATATAAAATACAAAAAGCAATAAGTGTTTATACCACTGCAGGAAAAATAACTCAGTTACCTCACAAAATCCTGTTATCAGTTTAGCAACTAAAACAAACATTTGCTGAAAGTAATATTGCTTGTGTGTTTTTTCAGAGTATTATTTTAAATGCATAAATAACTCAAAAATTAATATTGTCCATATCCCACTCAATTTGATATTTTAGATAGATTAACACAATTTTCTTATTCTTAAAAAAATTATGTTTAGGATAGACTGAGAGAGGACTGTGGACTTTTGAAATTTTTCTTCTAGTTCCTGTGCTTATTTGAGTATTTTTCTCTAACTTGCATACCAATCACATGCACTAATTTATTCAGAGAAGAAACCCCTAAATTTTTATTCAAGGCAACCTAATCGTAAATAATATGGCAAATATCTCAACATTTAAAGGCAGATAATTTATTTCTGTGTTTCTTTTGAGACTGAAACCAGTGGAGAAATGAAAGGTCTCAAATTTCTACAGATCTACTTGAACATATGCAGAAATCATTCATATGTAGCAAACTAAACACCATTATTACTCCTTTCTGGTATTGATATATTATTATATTTTCTAAATGTAAGCCAAGGGATTAAAGAACCAAATACAGACTTGTTGATTTTAATGTCAGTTTTACCCTCTGAAAAATAGAAAGTATAGAAAATTCTTTCTGTAAGACCAATCACTACTTTATGCAATAAATGTTTTTCATAGTTTCCAGTAGTTTATAATATCAGAAATATATCAGTGAGCAGTGGAAAGCCTCAGCATTAAAATCTCTCATACTCCACTGGATTCAATTACTTGCTCCCACTAATCATTAAGATTTCTGTGATTCCATTCATGCTGACAAGATATAGGATTCCAGGAGTTAAGTACCATATATTTTTATACATGTACATGAATATGTACACACCGATATGTATTATCTCTATTACTCCAAATAACATGTAGACATGGACCCATTCTTTCTATCTTTCTTTGTCTTCCTTTGTCTTACCACTTTAGTGACTGTTTTACAAAGCAGAACTTGTATTCATTTGGGTTTGTTAATAAGAGAAGGCAATTTTCACTGAATAATCATCTCTGTTTGGTAAGCAATCCCTTAGTTATTGTTATGCATTAACCATTTTTTTAGTAGGAAGGTCAAAAAAGGTCATTTTACACATAGGCAACATTATAAACAATCAAATCTAAATATTTTAAGGGTCATTTTAATTGAATATTTATATTATGATAGCTATTATGTGCTCGTCAGAATTGTTGTCATGCTGAGCCAACTACCAGTCAAACAGAACACCCTGCTCTTCCACGCTTAGACATTCAACAACTATATACTCTGAGATAACACTGGTTCATACAGAGTCCAGATTTCAGTATAATATGGGAATAGCTTCCTTCCTGCATCAGCATCTTCCTTGCTTTTAGTAATCTGAAGGAAACCCAGAGCCCACTGAAGAGAAAATATTGGTAGGCTGATGATTTGGTTTTATTCTATTCTTTTAATAAACTGTACAGGTTGAAGAAGAATAATGCTTGATGCCGCTTTCCCAGAAGATTTGACTATGTCACTTTGCCACATGAGTGTATCATCTGGTAGTACCCGAAGAACTGATCATTACAGGAATGCTGTGTGCCTTCTGCCTTTGGACCTAATTAGAATAGTCCCAGCAATAGTTAACGCACAGCTGAAGGAGTAGTTGTAGTGTGTGACTCCCTTCTGAGGGAAACTGAAGACCCTATATGCCAAAAAGACCCACCTCACAAGGAAGTCTGCTCCCTCCCCAGGTAGGGGCCTGAGAAAGGGATATTACCAGGAGACTCCATGGACTAATTTGGCCCCCTGATTATTTCCCACTGCTGGTTGTGCAGGTCAGCAATTATGAGGTCTATAAGAGAAATACTAGGGTAATCAAAAAAGACTTCAATGCACTAGGCCACCTGGTTGAAGTGACAGGAGCACTTCAGATGCTAACAGCTCGTGTTAACGATTCCTGCCATAGCAGGGATGAATGTGAAAAGGAACAGAAAAAGATGTGACCAATGAATGACTTAAAGACTGGTGCCATCAGTGGAATTTTGGTGGGGTTTTTGACCATGGGGCATTTTATATGGCACCAGATCTGCTGGAGATAGATGAAATTCACCTATGTAGAAGGGGAAAAAGGATGCTAGCCCATGAGTTGGCAGGGGTGATTGCTTTAAACTAGCTTTGAAGGGGGAAGGGGATGAGACCAGGTTCGGTAGAGATAAGCCTACAGGTGGCATGTCTAAGTTAGTGACAAAATCAGCAGCCAAGCTGTAGTGCATGTGCACCATTGCACACAGTAAGGGTAAGAGGAAAAGCTGGAGGTCACTGTGCAGCAGGAAAGCTATGATGTAGTTGCCATCATGGAAACAGGATGGGATGACTGGCATGACTGAAGTGCTGCAATTGATGGTTATAAACTCTTCAGAAGGGACAGGCAAGGAAGGACAGATGGTGGGGTTTCTCTGTACATTAGGAGAGCGTTTTAACTATATAGACTTGAGGATAGTGGCCCAGTCCTGTTCAGTATCTTTACTGATTATCTGGATGAGGGAATCGAATCTTGTCTTAGTAAGTTTTGGGATGACACTAAACTGGGGGAGGAGTGATGATGTGCTGGAGGGAAGGAAGGTTCTGCAGAGGAATCTGCACCAATGGGCCGAGGTCAACTGGGTGGTGCTCAACAAGACCAAGTGCCGGATCCTGTCACTACAACAGGATAAGGGACGGTCGCCCAGGGGGTACTGATTGACAGTGCTGAACATGAGCCAGCAGTGTCCAGGTGACTGAGAAGGTCAAGGGCATCTTCAATTGTATTAGAAATAGTGTACCCAGCAGGGTTATTGTAGAGATTCTTCCCCTGTGCTCTGCGCTGGTGAGGCCAAACCTTCAGTGCTGTGTGCAGTTCTGAGATCTTCAATTCAGGAAGGACATTGTGGTCCTGGAGTGAGACCAGAGAAGAGCAACAAGTCTGGTTGCTCTTCAGAAGGATCTGAAGCACAAGTTCTATGAGGAGCTGTTGAGGGAGCTAGGGTTGTTTAACCTGAAGAAAAAAAGGCTCAGTGTTGACTTTATCACTTCCTACAACAACCTGAAAAGAAACTGTTGCCAGATGGGTGTTGGTCTCTTCTCCCAGGCAACCAGTGACAGGACAAAAGAGGACATAATATCAAGCTGGCCCAGGGGAGGCTTAGGTCAGACATCAGGAGGAATTTCTTCACAGAAAGGGTGATTATATATTGGAATGGACTTCCCAGGGAGGTAGTGGAGTCACTATCCCTGGAGGTGATGGAAGGGGAAGAAGGAAATACTGGATGTGCCGTGTTCTAGTTGACAAAGTGGTACTTAGTCCTAGGTGGACCCAATGGTCTTACAGATTTTTTAATCTACTTGATTCTGTGATTCTAAAATATCTTTATGGGTCTCTGAAATGTCCTGAACAGCACCACTTCTCATTGGTTTTATTTATGTCCATAATTGTTCTGGTAATAATTTTAGAAGCTCTATTTCAACACTTCGAAGTTGTTCACTAGTTATCATGAAAGAGATCCACACATTCCTGTCACTTTGTCATGCATAACTGCTTGGGAAAAGATTAATGAAATTATTAAGTGCTCCTTCTGTGTGAAATTATGATTCTCTGCAGTCAGAGGGTGTATCCACTCTTCCTCTTTTCGCACTACTTAAAATGGAAGTATGAAGTTAGTGGAAAATTATGGCTGAACCATGCTGACCCACCTAACAAGGATTGGTAAATATGAAGAATAATTTTTTTTTCTTTGTTAGCATGAGCACTATTAACACAGTGTTCCTGGAGTGCCATTATTTTCTCTATTGACTGAGAGATTCTGCTTTTGCGAAACAGTTGCCTTGAATGCTGCATATTGCAAATGAGTACCTGCCTGTAGGGACATACCCATTCATTATGCCAGTTCCATCAAAGCCCAACCTCTTAGACCACTGAGATGTATTCTGCAGTCTCTGCTATGCTTCTTCAGATCTTCAAGGTAGTATTTTGCTGTAAGCAATGTGGACTGGAAAAAAAAAAAAAGAATTTTGAAAAGCTAATTAGAGAAAAACGTTTCCAGTTTACTCTTGTGAAGTTAAAAAAGGAGAGGAAAAGTTACATTTTAATTTAAAAAGAAAAAAAAAAGGCAGATCAGGGCTTTTTGAAATGCAACAGTTTTCTGTACTCCTAGCCATTTGTTTCATTGATTTGTAGATCTGTTCCAAGCATTCATTCAGTGAAATAAATCATAACGATGTTAGAAGTACAGTGAACAAGTAGAGTATCTATAAGAACAGAAGGTGTTTCAAAGAGGACCATTACAGCCTGCCCACCATCTCAAGGGGGAAACTGGCTAAACCTGTCATCTGTTTTTCTTGAAATTTTATTTTGAATTACCAGGAGGACTCAGAAGAATTAAACATTCACCTATCTGAACAACAAAAAAAAGCATTTTACAGTGCTATTATTTTGTTTCTACTTTAATGGCACTTAGATGTGAGAATCAGATTGGGATTTCTTGTAGCTGCTGGGCATATATATCACTAAAGCAAACCTTAGAGTTGTGAAGCACTTAATATCTCAGCACAAGTCATGACAGTATTATGCATAAACTACTAGTGAGGGAAGACAAACGGAATGGCAATTAGTTATGGGCATAGTTTGCAGTTAAGGTTTTCACTCATCTTAATTCTGTTTTTATCAGTAACAACAGGGATAACAAAAAGTCCTATAAATACATTAATAACTATAAATACTATAAATACATTATTAACAAAAGGAGGGGCAAAGAAAACCTCCATTCTTTGATGGACTTGGAGGGAAACATAGTTAATAGAGATGAAGAGAATGCTGAGGTACTTAACACCTACTTTGCCTCAGTTTTTACCAGTAAGACAGGTGACCCTCAAGACAACTGGCCTCTGGAGCTGGTAGACAGAGATAGGAAACCAAATAGCCCCCTTGTATTCCAGGAGGAAATAGTTGGTGACTTACTGAATCATCTGGATCCTCACAAGTCTATGGGACCAGACGGGATCCATCCTAGGGTGATGAGGGAGCTGGCAGAAGAGCTTGCCAAGCCGCTCTCCATCATCTTCCAACAGTCCTGGCTCACTGGGGAGGTCCCATATGATTGGAAGTTGGCAAATATCA
>NW_020955268.1:1165429-1166475 GCF_003031625.1 Empidonax traillii
TGGCTCACTGGGGAGGTCCCATATGATTGGAAGTTGGCAAATATCACCCCAATCCATAAAAAAGGATGCAAGGCTGACCCTAGTAACTACAGGCCTGTCAACCTGACCTCGGTGCCTGGCAGAGTTATGGAGCAGATCATCCTGTGTGCAATCACACAGCAGCTACAGGATGGACAAGGGATCAGACCCAGCCAACATGGGTTTAGGAAGGGCAGATCCTGTTTGACCAACCTGATCCCTTTTTAGGATCAGGTGACCCACCTGGTGGATGAGGGAAAGGCAGTGGATGTGTCTATCTGGACTTCAGCAAAGCCTTTGACACTGTCTCCCATAATATACTCCTGGAAAAGCTGGCAGCCCATGGCTTGGACAGGGGCACTCTGTGCTGGGTTAAGAACTGGCTGGAGGGCCGGGCCCAGAGAGTGCTGGTGAACGGGGCTGCATCCAGCTGGTGGCCGGTCACCAGTGGTGTCCCCCAGGGATCTGTGTTGGGCCCAGTCCTGTTTAAAATCTTTATCGATGATTTAGATGAGGGGATTGAGTCCACCATTAGCAAATTGGCAGATGACACCAAGTTGGGAGGGAGTGTTGACCTGCTGGAAGGCAGGAGGGCTCTGCAGAGGGACCTGGATAGACTGGAGAGATGGGCTGACTCCAATGGAATGAAGTTCAACAAGGCCAAGTTCAACAAGGGTCCTGCACTTTGGCCACAACAACCGCCTGCAGCGCTACAGGCTGGGCACAGAGTGGCTGGAGAGCAGCCAGGCAGAAAGGGACCTGGGGGTGCTGATCGACAGGAGGCTGATCATGAGCCAGCAGTGTGCCCAGGTGGCCAAGAAGGCCAATGGCATCCTGTACTGCATCAAGAACAGTGTGGCCAGCAGGAGCAGGGAAGTGATCCTTCCCCTGTACTCTGTGTTGGTGAGGCCACACCTTGAGTATTGTGTTCAGCTCTGGGCCCCTCAGTTCAGGAAGGACATTGAGGTGCTGGAGCGGGTCCAGAGAAGAGCAACGAGGCTGGTGAAGGGACTTGAGCACAAGTCCTA
>NW_020955268.1:1166887-1167885 GCF_003031625.1 Empidonax traillii
CAGGAGCAGGGAAGTGATCCTTCCCCTGTACTCTGTGTTGGTGAGGCCACACCTTGAGTATTGTGTTCAGCTCTGGGCCCCTCAGTTCAGGAAGGACATTGAGGTGCTGGAGCGGGTCCAGAGAAGAGCAACGAGGCTGGTGAAGGGACTTGAGCACAAGTCCTATGAGGAGAGGCTGAGGGAGCTGGGTTTGTTTAGTCTGGAGAAGAGAGGGCTTAGAGGTGACCTCATCACTCTCTTCAACTACCTGAAGGGAGGTTATAGCCAGGTGGGGGTTGGTCTCTTCTCCCAGGCAACCAACAATTAGGACAAGGGGACATGGGCTCAAGCTCTGCCAGGGGAAGTTTAGGTTAGATGTTAGGAAGAAATTCTTTACAGGGAGAGTGATCAGGCATTGGAACAGCCTGCCCAGAGAGGGGGTGGATTCACCATCCCTGGAGGTTTTTAAACAGAGATTGGACGTGGCCTTTAGTGCCATGATATAGTAATTGGAGTTGGATCAGGGGTTGGACTTGATGATCTTGGAGGTCTTTTCCAACCTATTGTATTCTAATAGGCAATGATTAAAAAAATGACATGTGAAAAGAAAAGCAACTGGCCCCAGTCAAACCAAGGGCCCATCCAGCACAGTAGGTTGTTTTAGAGAGTAGCCAGTAACTTATGAATGGAGAAGAGTATAAGGAGCAGTAATAGAAACACTTCCCCAAAGTACTCTTCTGGTCTTCAGCTGTTCAACTTCCTGATGTGGTGTCACGGTTTTAATAGACTGAGGTGGTTTATTCTCTTATAAATTTGTCAGGTTGCTGTTTTGCCAGACCGTTGGGAAGCAAGAAATTTCACACTGGTGCTATCTATGCTGTATAGTGAAAGGAACTGTTGTCACAAGAAAACTTGGAAGAGAGTAAAGTCATGTGTTGGAAGAAAGGTGTGAAGTAGGCAAACAAGTGGGGAAGACTGGCCACAGTCTTTAACAGCATAACAGTTTCCAGGATCAATCA